>NW_008751657.1:3514128-3531441 GCF_000715545.1 Opisthorchis viverrini | reverse complement strand
GTTAGTGAGTCTGCTTCGTCTGGTCTCTTTATTTTTGTGTACCCGAACTAGCGTAATCATTTTTATTTCTTTGCCACACACTCCTGGTAAACTACCTTATTGGGTAGCCAGACCACTACACTAGAAACCTAGTCACAGAGCCGTAGGCTTGTTGGGGGAGAACATTTAGTCTAGTGTGATGTGCAAATGACGTCATAGAATGCCGGATTCTGCAAGTGAGAATCACATCATACCTACATCTCGATTGAAAGAGGCGCGTACAAATTGTATTGCGTGCTGCCGATTCATGATCACATTTGTCGAATCCTGAGCCTGCCATTGTGATGTTGTTGTTCGACCTTTGAAAATATTGTTTAATATATGAATGTAGCACTGGGACTGTTCCCATGTTGCATCGTTTCTTAAAGGTGACCTCCAAGTAAACAAAGGACCCTAGTTAAGCTTGTGCAAGTGGAACTGAACACTTCAAAATGTCGACAAAACCTATCTTGTTGAGAAGTAGAGGCTCCCGGTTTAGTGACTAGCCCAGCTAGGAGAAAGATAGAGCTCAAGTGATTGCCGAGACATTGAAGTTTACGGCTGAATGACGAGCCGGAAACGCTTAGAAGCCTTAAGCATGCTCCTAATAATTCGAAATCAAACACCTTGTTATTGAATGCAGCATCCATATGCGCTACGATTTCCAACGAAAGCATATACTACTCCACAACGATCTTCCTATAGCGCACACTCAGGTAAAAACGTAAACCCGCCACCCCTCCAGCGATCCTCAAGTCCCTCAGTTCGCAGGCCGGCCTTCATGTACAGAAAATCCTTTTATAAAACGTGGCCGTTGCCACAGACGGAAGGCCGTTTCGGTTACAGCATGTATCCAGGAAGGCCTATTATAAATCCAAAACACCAATTAGAGCAAAGTAAAAATTCCCATAGCGCGTGTTAGACAGCGGGGACCTGCTAAAGGCAGATGAAGTGACTCCTCGAGCGCAACCCGTTCTACGTAGCATATACCCTCTTTCCTAGGCTGCGACCGCGTCAAACACCTCATTCTCTGAATATATAATAGGAGCAGGAACCTCCCATTTTCCTCCAATCTCTTGTTCTCCTGCACCCTAGATCATTTACTCCTACAGACTCATCCAACATCCGGTTTATGTTGTCCACTTCTTTCCGTGCAGCATGTGTACTAACTGCATTTTTCAGCTTAGTCCTATGCCTACGCAGTCTAGGCTAGCGTCATCGCCAAAACAATAACGTTTATTATCTTCCTAAGCCATGTCAAACCATGTGTGCGGCGACAACATTCAATATTAGTAAAAATGGAAATGGCTTCTGGAAAACTGCAAGATTTTTCATGGTTAACAGTTCATGATGAAAAATGTCTGTCTGATGAATTTTTTTTCATCAAGGATGATTTGTTTAAGTGAGCAAATCATCAGGGCCATCAACCACCACCGATTGGAAAACAGTGCCTGACGTCGTAAGATATCACGGCATGCGGTTCATGCACAAGCCAGCATTCTGATTTGTTAGTTGTGCACAAGCCGGGGAGCCCGCGCGTTTAAATTGCATTTGTGCACGAGCCAGGGAAAAAAGCAAGTTAAATGGTTGAAGCGCACAAACCAAGAAGGGGTGGACTGTCAGTGCCAGCGAGAAAACAGCATGAAACAATTTTAATAATTTCTTGCAGGAGGCCTCTGCTTCTTCACGTGAAATGTGTGCAATGAAACGTTTATTAAATAAGAAACCTCAACATCACAGAACGTATCCGCGTATCTTAACGTATTCATCGACCTGCCTTTCTCCACACAACCTTTTTCTGACTACCCACATCACTTCTTCCAATAAAACCTTGGAAGGAACTGGACTTTTGTGTTTTCAGGAATCTCGACTCAAACTTAACTTTAGTAATGGATATGTATACATGTTTAGGACTTCCCAATCGGAACATTAAGTTGCTTTCACCTTAAAAAATCATATTTTACGCCATATATGACTCAGCAAAAGCAGTAGGATCCCATGAAGTAACATGTTAACCGAGAAAGTCGAAAAGGAGTCGGATGATGCCGCCGGACTTGAACCGCGAGCCATTCCCAAACTTACCCCGCTCGGCCACCCGGCCACGGGCGACGATTGAAGCAAACGTGCGCTAAGCAGCTACGCCTCGTATGTAGTGGTTGCGTTTCGGCACGGATAGCATGACTGGAACCATCCAATCATTTGCTTCAGTTTGGCCTGGGCATGAATCAACTTCCAGATATCCCAAATTCCTGTGAATCGTAAATCGCTTGAAAGGAACGAAGGTTGCAGGTGGCTTTGCAGCTAAAGTGATTCACTGACCATTTCAGAGTCCATAAAGTGCTCGTGGACGCAAGGTGTTCAGAAGTGTCTCTCCTGTAATTAATTTCTTTTGCATGTATCCCTTTTGGTTGAACGAATACCGAGTCCTGTTTTTTCTGGGGCCCTGAGAATTTCAATTTCGTGTTGTCATCGTGGTAGGCACATTCATTATTTTCAGGTACACTGTACTAGGCTTGCAGATGTTGATGACTTATGCTCGTAGGTCAAGTTTGGCAGTAAACTGCAGCATGCCAAAGCGGTCATAGAGGACAGCATAGCGAACCTAGGAGATGCAAAGAACTAAAGTGTGCATGCGATTCCACAATGCCTATCCCATTGACCGACATGCGCCCATCCATATACACCGGGAAAAGTTGAAGGTCCAACTTACACGAGATGAAAATTTGCATTCTGTTTAGTGCAAATGTCCCACCAAGAAGCTTACGGCCTTCTCGGTGCTCAGTGTTTGGTAAGCTATTGGCGTCTTGAAATGAGGGGGAGATAATTGGGGTTATCAAAATAACACTACGAGACAGACGGCTGACAAGCTGGAGCAATACTCACCCCATAAAAAGAGCAGCGACGATCTCGTCGAGGCTGTTTTACACATCTTAAACGGCTGATTCGCATTGTGTTGTCTTTGTAGCCTTGTTCCTACTATCAGGCCGCAAGAACTACAAGACTTGTCTGAAATGCGTAACCCATTAACGGAAAATCAGCCTAGGTTTCGCGGGCCTTTCATAGGTCAACGAAACCATCGTCGTCTCTCTCTTCCGATCCGATTGGTGCTTGCGCATTATTACTAGCAGAATGAAATTAATTCACGACTGTCGGCTAGCTCCTTCTTGGAGCCCGAAAATACGAGCACATACACACTCCCAGGATTCAATGTGCTAGGACTATGTGTTACGGTTATTTGCTTTCCAAGTTTGAGTCACGCGTGCCAATCCAGGAAAACGACCAGGAAATCCGAATTCTGGAATCACGGTACTATTGCAAACACAATAATATACATATTCAACAAACCTCAACGGATTCTCCTCTGCAGATACCGTAAGGTTACAAAATAAGGCGGTACAATTACCAGCCTCAGGATAGACGCAGATCACTTCGCCTCAAAGTCGATATCGTCACAATCGAACAGATATCGACGGCGAACAACCGCAAAAATCACAATGTCCGACCAAAGTCCGTAAGAGTTATAAAAATAGTTCAGTAAAACAAGAGGGTTTCAGCTCATCTGGTTAAGGGGAATAAATATGGGGATTGGCTGTCACGTGGGGTTGGAAACGGGAGCACACTGTTGGCAAGCTGTCATCTACACTATGTGCTTCGAGCCAGTTTGACATCACGAAATGCTTTATTGTGGACCTTTAGACGTACAAACCTTCGCGGTTTCTGGACGGAGCGGGCCAGATACCGAAAATAAACTAACCGTCTGCGGACTCACCTTAAGACAAGCCTCAGGAACGCCACCGTGAAGCGGGCAAAGTTCACCATCATATCGGCTGATATGATGTGATACGCGACACGTTGCGCACCAGCGATCGTAGGCGGTACCGTGACCGGCCACCATTTTTTGATAGTCTGAGTGCAGCTCTTCTTGTGGTCCATTGTTATTATTATTATTACTGTTGTAACTGTTGTAACTGTTGTAACTATGTACATGGCCCGCACGTGTCTCTGAGGTATAACCAAGTTTCCTGAAACCCATCCGGCTTCCCATCCGCTAAAACACTCACGGAGGGTAGTTTTTTATCCTTTCCAATTTGATTTCAAATCTGGTATCCCACGCTCAGTGTTGAGTAATCCATGTGTGCACTGAGTCACAGGCGCATCACAACCCAAGTCACAACTAGTGACCCAGTGGTATGCCCCGCTAAGCCCTCTAACAACGCACTGACGATACCACATCGGTTGGTTATGAAACGTCTGGGATCAACGTCCAACCACACCATTTTTCAGTTTGTTTCATTCATGTAAGTGTTGGTGTTGTACAAACGTCTTCACTTGGCTTCAGCTCACTAATTCTTTTTTCCCGTTTTCAGCTCATCGGTCTGCTAATGCAGTTGAATATTTTGCAGGAAATTTAGCTTCTCCTTTTTCTAGTTTATTGAACTTGAGATCATTACGGGGGCATTCGTGATGAATAACTCCGTTGCGTTTTCTCCCATGAAACCAAGTGGTATCGAGAATTTGTGGGATATGTAAAAAAATTTGTCTTTTAGATTTAACAGGCGCCAAACCAGATAAAATCAGGCCCAAGGAACTTGTCGCTGCCACTGCGATTGTTAGGTTATTATGAAATATCATACGCTCGACATGTTGTTCGGGGATGTCTGAACTTAGCCGCATGACGACCCCTACATTTTGACGCCCGACCACCTAGAGCATGGCATCCCATTCAGCAAGTCTCGCTTCAACGAGCTCTACGTCACTTGACGCCTCAAGTGCCACGACTTCAAAAGAATGCGCTGAGTAGCTGAAGTATCGAACTCGTCATAACATGTGCAGCGGTCCGTTTCAGTTAATCTGGGGAGTCCGTAAACCATTCCGTTTTTCCAGAGATGCAGCATCAATGGCCTTCTCCTAGCTTAAAGTAGGCCCTTGGTTACGTGTTGGTTGTGAAAGTGGATGACATTCTCCGTTCACGGAAACTTCATCAATGTGTCCAGAACTCATTGTAGAACCAGCTGATGGTCGTCTTACCCACGTACGTATCATCCGCACAAAACAGAGGCCTCAAAATTGAGAATTCCCTGCCTCTGTGTGCAATACTCACTGTGTTGAAGGACAAGATAGGCGACATATAGCACTGAGCTATGTTGACGGATAAAGCGACGTAAAGCCGTGCTATTTTCACGCGCAACAAGCCACTGGGTGGCATTGCGTTCCATAAGATTATTACTGTTGTAACTATGTACATGGCCCGCACGTGTCTCTGAGGTATAACCAAGTTTCCTGAAACCCATCCGGCTTCCCATCCGCTAAAACACTCACGGAGGGTAGTTTTTTATCCTTTCCAATTTGATTTCAAATCTGGTATCCCACGCTCAGTGTTGAGTAATCCATGTGTGCACTGAGTCACAGGCGCATCACAACCCAAGTCACAACTAGTGACCCAGTGGTATGCCCCGCTAAGCCCTCTAACAACGCACTGACGATACCACATCGGTTGGTTATGAAACGTCTGGGATCAACGTCCAACCACACCATTTTTCAGTTTGTTTCATTCATGTAAGTGTTGGTGTTGTACAAACGTCTTCACTTGGCTTCAGCTCACTAATTCTTTTTTCCCGTTTTCAGCTCATCGGTCTGCTAATGCAGTTGAATATTTTGCAGGAAATTTAGCTTCTCCTTTTTCTAGTTTATTGAACTTGAGATCATTACGGGGGCATTCGTGATGAATAACTCCGTTGCGTTTTCTCCCATGAAACCAAGTGGTATCGAGAATTTGTGGGATATGTAAAAAAATTTGTCTTTTAGATTTAACAGGCGCCAAACCAGATAAAATCAGGCCCAAGGAACTTGTCGCTGCCACTGCGATTGTTAGGTTATTATGAAATATCATACGCTCGACATGTTGTTCGGGGATGTCTGAACTTAGCCGCATGACGACCCCTACATTTTGACGCCCGACCACCTAGAGCATGGCATCCCATTCAGCAAGTCTCGCTTCAACGAGCTCTACGTCACTTGACGCCTCAAGTGCCACGACTTCAAAAGAATGCGCTGAGTAGCTGAAGTATCGAACTCGTCATAACATGTGCAGCGGTCCGTTTCAGTTAATCTGGGGAGTCCGTAAACCATTCCGTTTTTCCAGAGATGCAGCATCAATGGCCTTCTCCTAGCTTAAAGTAGGCCCTTGGTTACGTGTTGGTTGTGAAAGTGGATGACATTCTCCGTTCATGGAAACTTCGTCAATGTGTCCAGAACTCATTGTAGAACCAGCTGATGGTCGTCTTACCCACGTACGTATCATCCGCACAAAACAGAGACCTCAAAATTGAGAATTCCCTGCCTCTGTGTGCAATACTCACTGTGTTGAAGGACAAGATAGGCGACATATAGCACTGAGCTATGTTGACGGATAAAGCGACGTAAAGCCGTGCTATTTTCACGCGCAACAAGCCACTGGGTGGCATTGCGTTCCATAAACACCTCACCGTTTTGCGAAATGTGTTCAAACACAGGCAACATGTATTCCCCTCCATGGTCTGCTTTGACGACGCTGCCGAGGAATTACTCAATTACCGAACAATATCTATGGAGATGTCACCATCGTGCGGATATCCCGCAAGGACACACCATGAATTTGTATAATATCCAAGTGCCCGATGGTCGTACGTCAACTTCAAGTGGGCTATTCGTGCGCAGCGTTGTTTGACATATTTCGGAAAGGTAACAGCGGATGTCTTGTGAACGCAAATTGGCATTTTAAGAGCATGTGAACAGAGCGATAGCCCGGAGCATACAGCCCACAAAATCCTCCAGCGTGGTGAGTGATCCTTAGACAACCATGAGACGCGCATCTCTTATACCTTTGAGCAGAGAGAAATTTGGAAGTGGTGCGACCTTATTGCTTATCCTTCACGTCAGCGTATATTGCGTGCCTCTGCTCTCGGTATTCAGAGACCACTCGTTCCGACAGAGTAAGTCAGATCTTTTTTCGTGCATCGCCCAGCGGGTACTAGCAAAATACAACCTAGAAGAGCTTGCTTCACCTGTCTCTTTTCCCTAATCCATAGTCATCGCCTGTAGAAGAACCGCTTGAAAAGTTTGAAGTATTGGTCGCAAATAGAAGTCATTGAAATTTGGGTGGTTGTTCGCGTCTCTGAGGGAAAGCTTTTACATTAAACGAGAAACGGAAAGACCGCTAGGTACGCTAGTGCTGGTTCACCTAATGAATAAAATCATGTATTTCGCCAATGTTGGTTTCATAATTTTCAGGCTTCTGTTTAGTAGAGCGGTAGCACACAACCTCCCAATGATGAGGGGATGTTCTTGGTCCTCAGCTTGGTCTGTTTTGCATAGTTACGGCCCCATAATCAGCGCCCCTTATGTACGTGGGCCTAGCAGTAGCGATAAGCAGCCGAGCTTGGCATTGCGCACGTTGCGGTGGTGAAGAACTATTTGGGGCCACATTGTTTGGTAATTTTGATGTTCCTCTCAAAGAAACCCAGCTCAATGACGTTACGCTTTCTGCTGGAGGACAGTTTTTGCTCCAGACGATGCAAGTTCACGCAATCTTTGATAGAAAGCTACATTTCCTTTATCATGTGTGGCATAAGTGAATGTATAAAAGCAGTGCACGGTGACGTCCATGTTGTGCAATGCATTGCAGTACATTAATGTGCAAGAAACAATCACAATCGCAGAGTGTATAATACAGTCCCTTCTAAATGCGATACAGAAATCATAACTGAGTTTGATGGAGCAATATATAGCCGCATACCGCGGAATTCTCCTACCCGACAAATATTGCTTTGCTCCACACCCTTACTTGGCCTCTATTCGTGGCTTCTTTTGAGCGAGAGATGGCAGAAAATCACATTTTTGTTATCGGATATCTGCAGAAACCTTGAGTCATGTACTCAATAACCCAGAGAGCGCTTCGCGGGTGGCCGTTCGCCTCAATTTTCGACAAATACGATCGGCAGGTAACTCTTGTCGCCATTGGCTACCGTCGGTGAAATGAGTAACCCGAAAATTTTCGGATTAAGGACTTCACTGTTTTCCTGAAAAATTTTGGAAACCTGTCACAGGCGGACAGCATAAAAGTCGCAGTCTACTGACACAACGTCGATGAAGAACCTTACCGAGTAACTGACCGCTTTCAGGGATACGTTTGTCACTCTCAGGCCTCACAAAACCCGATCTAAAGCTAACTGCAGGGTCTAATTGCCAGACTCTCTGAGCGTAAATAAGAAGACGAGGTAAGGTTAGAGGATGAGGAGATGACAGAGTAATATAGTAAACCGGTGGCAACACAGGTTTTTGTTCCCCACCTCAACGGAACCCCTCAGGTCGGAGCTTCTCGACTAAATGCGCCTCTGAACCACGACGGAAGAACATATTCAGTGAAATCTTTGGTATTGGAACGGTGTATGGCTACAGCATGCATTTAGGACGGTCACCATCGGTGTGAAACAATCATATCACCCTTTAGCTTTAGTAATTCAGTTCATATCTCAGTCTCCACAGAAAGAGAGCGCTCCGGAATGTACAAAGTAATCGTTCTTGACGGCATGGTCATAATAGTACAATCAGAATAAAGACACGACTGACGTCAGGTATGGGTGCCCAGCAGTGTGTGAAAGCAATGCAGTCACATGAAAATTGAGTACTGTCTGACAGAGACGAAGTCATACCTCCACTGGCGTGATCCATATACAGCGGACATTACGGACAGAAAAAAAGAGGTTCAAGAGGAGACGCTGCTTTCCACTGTAAAACACACAGGCAGGTAAAACAACTCGTCTGGTATCAACGAAATTAAAGACTACGTACATTTTTATGGAAATCAGTTCATACGTAGGGACACTTATATAGGCAGCACACATGCTTAGTTGCCAAACGGTCTACAAGGGCGCTATGAGTTTACTAATCGATATCGACGAGGACAACGTCCTCACAGCCGACCACCATATTGGACGTGAAAAGCAAGTCGCAATCTGTTTAGACATTGTGGACCCTAGTCACAAACAAGGCCTACACCTGAACTGTGCTCGTTTCAGCGTAAAGCATGGGCAACGGCAGCCCCATTGGGAGATTCAAACTAACAGCGCAAGGTTTTGTTTTACTGTGGGATTCAATTGTGCCTTACACTAAAAAGCTCACCGCCTACATCAGAAAAATCACATAATGGTACGGCTTACGGGTGTAGAACTAAGCGCCCTCTGAAACTTGACAGTTTAATTTCAGTAAATATGACCCGGATAATTTCAGGCCAATATCAGACAGCTTCCATGAGGAGAATCGACCTACGAGCATGGGGCATACAACTACTGACAAAGTTAACGTCCTTTAAAAATTTCTCGGAATATCGTGAGAACGATTAATACACAGAATTTATTCTGTTTTCCCGACCTGGCGTTAATTATTCGAGGTCAGTGCGTGTTGCTATGCCAACAACCCTTCACCTCGAGATACGGTGATACTTCAGCATCCGTTTATTAGGTCGGAGGATCCACGATACAGATTTTTGTGTGCGAGTAATTTTCACTTATATTTTGCGTCAGCAAGTGTACCGCAGGCTAGATTGACTCCCACAAATCAATATAGCTGCAGACTCGCATAAAGCATTCGTCTATCTTAAACGAATCGCTTCTTCCACTGAGTTGGGGCCCATTAGAAGCACAATGCTATTAGCTGCAAAACCTTTGCGGAAGGAATAAAACTTTTCCGCCGAAGCGTTGCATTTCATTGCCTATATGCTCAAGCTACAATCCACTTCAGTCTACCTTCAAATTCCCCCAGGTCACCAGTTTCCTTTCCCACCGTAGCAAACATACCTCTGGCGGAAAAATTCTGGTGGAATACTTTCCTAGCATCACTACTGCCCGTGGATGCTTAGACTGGACTCGTACTCTTATTAGCTGCAAACCTTTGCGGAAGGAATAAAACTTTTCCGCCGAAGCGTTGCATTTCATTGCCTATATGCTCAAGCTACAATCCACTTCAGTCTACCTTCAAATTCCCCCAGGTCACCAGTTTCCTTTCCCACCGTAGCAAACATACCTCTGGCGGAAAAATTCTGGTGGAATACTTTCCTAGCATCACTACTGCCCGTGGATGCTTAGACTGGACTCGTACTCTGAACTCAATTGTCTGTATCTTTTAGTGCAACAGGGACACATCGTAGCTTTCGAAAATCCAACTCCATTGTGCGAGAGCCGAGCGTAGCGTGGGACGTCAGGAAGTCAGAGGTATTCGACGTTCGACAGGATGTAGCGACGGCACACGTCAGTTCTGAAATGTGCAGACTGGTATTAATGAATCCACACAGTATACACAGCACACATGCACACAGGTCGGGTGGTACAGGGAAGAAGACCGGAGTGTAGCAACAACGCACGTGTATTAACCCGAACCAAAACCGGAAGACAGGGGTGTGTGTACAAAGTTGGGTCAAGGTCAGTTAGATGGGTGTACAAGCGGGATACTATTTCCTGCCCAGGGCCCGTGGTGACTCGTCCGTGGTACCCGCAATAGGGGAAGAGAGGGACGGAGAGGCACACATAATGTCATATGATAGAACATACAATCGGTACAGTCGGGTTTCAAATGCGTTACAGATCACTGTTTTCTAGTCCGAGGGCTTTGTTGACCTTAAGAAGCCGCTCAGTTAAACAAGTTGCCAAATCAAATAAGCTTCAGGATAATGAAGTAAATATAGGGGTTTTTACCTATGTAGTGGTGAGCTCCACAACATTGCAGTTTCCCAGACATCCTTGTCGTACGCCGTGGTGGTCACGTGACGTTGCCTGCATCTGTCACGTGATAATTTTTGGGCCAATCATCTGATTGGGTTTGGTTTTGAGTCAGCTTCTGTCGTAGCGATATTAGCTGTGACGGTTTTTATGCTGTAGTATACGGTGTCTGTCATTTTGATTGATTCACATGTAAGTATCGGTGATGTACAACCTTGCTTACTGGGCTTTGGCTCACGAGCCTTGTTCCTGTTTTCTAAATGACCATCTCGAGATGGTCATTTAGGTAATCTCGTAATGGACGCTTTAAGCCGTAATTACGGTTAAGACCGTCAGGAACTACAATAATAACTTCAAATTAGGAAAGACTGCAGTGCGGAGCGAAAATGCTTACAGTAGTGTGGCACTCCAACAGGTGAAAATGTTCACCCATGCGTAAATTGCAACTAAACACCGCAGAATACCCAATGGACGAGCTCCCAGAGCAGCAGCCGCTTCTCCGTAGACCTTGTGCAACTGGACAGCATCGGGAGAGCAGCTTAAGTGCCAGACTCGTTTGCGCGACTTCCGAAAACGCATGTGCTGACCTAGTACTGTTAGGGTGCTGCAATGAGTCGAAAGTGACAGGAGGCCTTGGTTTTTCTACTAGTAACTATTGCGTCCTGCTGACCCAAAGCTGACTACTTTGTCGTGATGGTTCGGTTGCAGCGTTGCAATGATCCTGTGGGCTACACTGGTTGAAATTTAATTAGTTAAGATTCGACCGTGTGAGATTTTTCAGTGGTTATAGCGCGAATATACAGACCGAAAGGTCCGTGGTTTTAACCCAACCTCTACCTCTCGAATCCCCCTGTCTAGGCTTGGGCAACCTGACAGTATCCCAGCCCTCGTGCTTCTTTTGGATGGCGTAGCAGCTAGGAAGGGTGTTGAAGCTGAACGATTTTCCCTATTATTTATCCTTATCAACCGTATAAAGAAGACCCCTGGGTAACAGTCCGGCGAAGGGCAGTGAAACACTTCTCGAAGCAATTATCGTACAGGCCAGTCTAGTAGTGAAGTCGCGCGGTGAGCCATGGTACAGACATTTCTGCATCCGGGTGCAGACTCGGTGCGGAAATTAAACACTATTGCGCCCCTAGTTTCTACTTAGCGAGAATCCTCATGTGCGCTAATTTTGCCCATTTTAATATTTTCCCTAGTTGGATTCTTGAATCGCCTTGTCAGCATGTCCTCATGTCGTGCCTTGTTCCTGTTTTCTAAATGACCATCTCGAGATGGTCATTTAGGTAATCTCGTAATGGACGCTTTAAGCCGTAATTACGGTTAAGACCGTCAGGAACTACAATAATAACTTCAAATTAGGAAAGACTGCAGTGCGGAGCGAAAATGCTTACAGTAGTGTGGCACTCCAACAGGTGAAAATGTTCACCCATGCGTAAATTGCAACTAAACACCGCAGAATACCCAATGGACGAGCTCCCAGAGCAGCAGCCGCTTCTCCGTAGACCTTGTGCAACTGGACAGCATCGGGAGAGCAGCTTAAGTGCCAGACTCGTTTGCGCGACTTCCGAAAACGCATGTGCTGACCTAGTACTGTTAGGGTGCTGCAATGAGTCGAAAGTGACAGGAGGCCTTGGTTTTTCTACTAGTAACTATTGCGTCCTGCTGACCCAAAGCTGACTACTTTGTCGTGATGGTTCGGTTGCAGCGTTGCAATGATCCTGTGGGCTACACTGGTTGAAATTTAATTAGTTAAGATTCGACCGTGTGAGATTTTTCAGTGGTTATAGCGCGAATATACAGACCGAAAGGTCCGTGGTTTTAACCCAACCTCTACCTCTCGAATCCCCCTGTCTAGGCTTGGGCAACCTGACAGTATCCCAGCCCTCGTGCTTCTTTTGGATGGCGTAGCAGCTAGGAAGGGTGTTGAAGCTGAACGATTTTCCCTATTATTTATCCTTATCAACCGTATAAAGAAGACCCCTGGGTAACAGTCCGGCGAAGGGCAGTGAAACACTTCTCGAAGCAATTATCGTACAGGCCAGTCTAGTAGTGAAGTCGCGCGGTGAGCCATGGTACAGACATTTCTGCATCCGGGTGCAGACTCGGTGCGGAAATTAAACACTATTGCGCCCCTAGTTTCTACTTAGCGAGAATCCTCATGTGCGCTAATTTTGCCCATTTTAATATTTTCCCTAGTTGGATTCTTGAATCGCCTTGTCAGCATGTCCTCATGTCGTGCTTATCCAAATACCTGTACGTATTTCCACAGCATTTTACTCGATTGGATATTGAAATAAGTTATTTGAATTTCAAACATTTATATAAAAGGGGCAAAATTTTATAGAACATCTTCAGGTCAGTATTTCCTGGCGACTTTCTGCAAGCCTTTTCTGACCTTCGCTTGTTCGTTCTGCGGCCAACGGTGGACGGAAGTTCGTCGCTAGAAACCTCTCCGTTGACGCTTCTGTAATGAAAAATAATGGAAAAAAATTGTTAGCTCCGGAAGCTCATCCAACTGGTTGTGCGGATCTGCTGTCGCTGTAGCATACACACGCACATGCGTATCAACATCAAAAATCAGGCGTCTGCGTCTTACTTTCTACTCCCTTGGCCCAGAGCAACCCTTTGCAACCAAGTGGCTCAGACCTTTTAGTTATTACTACGGTTAGTGGTCCACAAGGACAACTCCAACAGTCTCTCTTTTCGGACCTTTGATCCGAAAGTCTCAGGAGGAAACCCCGCATCCTTCCTTTTTGAGCCGAAACCCAAATGAGCCCCCTTTTGTCTGAATAACCTGGAAATGTCATTCACTCGTGCACTCGTTCACTGACCGGCCTTTCTCCATTCGCCGCTCAACGTCGTTCTAATTCTTTTGGCTGCAAATCAGCTAACCGTATCCAATAAAATAATTCAAAATATCTGTTCCAAGTAGCTCTCACTCTGACCTTGTTCTGCTTTCCGATCGACTCATGCTATGCCTCCGAAACACGCATGCGAAACCCCAATTCAGTCACACACCTGAAACCGCTTCGGACAAACCGAGATTTCTCGTACTCTACTCTTCGCGTGTCTACTTATCTTAATGCAGCGATTTGTGGTATTTGCGGTGTACGATTTGTGCTTGTCCCCAGGGCTCAGTGTGCCTTATTGTATCGGTTTTTGGTTAATAGCCGCCTTTGCGCGGTTTGGCTGAGTGTTTCAATCAAAATCAGTGCATCTAAGCGTGGTAAACGGTGCTTATGTATTGTGTCAGCATACGCTCCGACATGGCAGCTCTGAGGTTTAGAAAAACAGCTTTGTCAGGATTAGTTACGGTTGCTTCGGTCTGCGACAAACAAATATCATGATTCTTTTAGGTGATATGAATGCTCAGGTTTGCCGACTAAGTCCAAAGGATGCCCATCTTTGTGGCCGATTCGGGGCTGACGCTTACCACACAGATAACAGAAAGTGGCTTTTCGAACTATGTGCGATTTATTCCCAGTCAGTACAGGCGCTCACATTTGGTGACTTGAAGGTCACCATCCGTGGACTTCGTTGAACTGTGGCAATCAACCGTCGGTGGAGGTCTTCGACACAACATTCATTCGTTTCTCTTACGAAGAGACTCGGCGTAATGGTAGTATGGTGCTTTCTACACCATATACTAGGGGTTTCACTATGACATTCGCTTAGTATCTCATACCGGGTCGGTCTTTGGATAGAGCACTGACGAACAGTCTCTTTGTTCTCGAGGTTGGAGGTTAGTACATGTATGGCGACTTGTTCTGTAAACCTTGAAACGCACATTTCCTGCCAAAGACCGTTGCTTTGCAGTCAGGATTTCGAGCCAAAAGCTCTGGTTAAGGACCCTAGTCTTCTTCCTGTCTAGGTATGAGCACTCTGACAATATCCCATCCCGCGTACAACGATGAACGTCACAATAAAACATATGCCATCTCGGCCGTCGCATGTTTCATCAGTCGGGTCTGCCTACACCAGGGCGGGTAAGTGAAAACAAGCTAACGCCCCCTTCTCAAAGTTCCACATATCCTCTCTTCCCTCCTACTCCACCCTAAACAGGTCTCAGCATTAGGACTGACCGCCTTCCTCGCTCAGCTGCAGCTTTCGTACATCCGATTTCGTTATAACCCCAAGCGCCGCGAAGTTCTTTTCAAAACCCAGAAATCCAGTCTCCTTAGTTACTTTTAATGTTCACACACTTAAGCAAGCAGGATAACAAATGACTCTTGCTCGTACGCTGGATTTCCTCTTCGCTGATGTATGCTGAAACAAGGATACAAAACGCGAGTACCGTAGTCGACCTGACTGCCCCTCACTTTCTCCAGGTACCGGCCACGCACCTCTGATGACGTGAAGGCCGCTGCAGGTAGATTTGTCGGCATGCGTTTTATGTTGAGCCATCGAGCAAAATCGTTTTTACTTGAGTGGATACCCAGAAGCGAGATGGCTGAGGTTATAGCGCTAATTTACTGACCGGAAGGTCCGTGGTTCGAACGCGGCTTCTGTCTCCCAACTTCTCCTGTTTAGGCTTGGGCAACGTGGCGGTATCCAAGCCCTCGTGCTTCCTTCTGGTAGTATGGCAGCTAGGCCCCGAAAGGGTGCTACAGCTGAACACTGAATGGATACCCATTGGTAGCGAGTTCCGCTTGGCTCGTTTGGCTGCGTCTGTGAATCTGGAGAATGTGAGGCCCATCTGTCCCTGTTTATTGTATTTGCCTCCGCCCTGATGAACTGTAGCCCTGAATGTCCTAGGAACTGTTTCTGTGACGTTGTAGATACCCTTTTACACCGGCATTTGCCACTGACGAACAACCGTGCCCTATACCAACTGGTACGATCGACTGTACATAGGAAATCGACGGCCAGTGAAACGATAAGGAAAAAAGCTGGCTCATCAATTCACTCGGAAACGCCAATTGGAAAATGGACCGAACGCTTCGATGAACAGTTAAGCTGGCCTGCCGCAACACAGCGTTCGAAAATAGTTCATATAGGCAAACGGAATTTAAACTTTAATCGCCCGTCAGATGAAATATAATGTGAAATATCGGTGCGTTTAGCGTTAGAAGGCATTGGGACCGGACGGTCTATATCCAGTCCTCTTTAAAGGTGGCGAATCTCTGGTGACCTACCTGACAGTGCTCATTAGTGTGACATGGAGAGAAGAGAAAACGCTTGCCGAATGGAGCGCGTCAACAGCTACTATTGCCTTCAAAAAGGGTAACGAACACTGTGTAAACCATCGTCGCATCAGCTTGGTAGCTGGGGCTTTGAAGCTGCCCTCTAGTCTTATCCTTCGAAGGATGGCTGAACATAGGGAGAAACAGATCCATGAAAGCCAGGTTGGAATCCGTCCTACAGGAGGATGTCGCGATTAAATTTTCAACTCCCAACAGATTCTGGAACGGCGACACCGCTTCCAGCAACCAACAATGTTTGTGTTCCTTGACTTGAAGACTGCCTTTGATGCCGTGGATCGTCGGGTACAATGGTAGCGTCTGTGGAGCAAAGGCGGCCATCAAGGCGCTGTACGACAACCCTTATGGACGTGCGAAAGTCTACGACAAGCCCTTGCTTGCTTTCACTACATCAAGTTGTGTCACGCAATAATTCTGTCCCTTTTCACCTTTCCTCTTTAATTTCGTCGTTCATATTCTGACCTAAAGCTGCCACCTGGACGTGGTGAAGCCCTTGCTTTCACTACATCAAGTTGTGTCACGCAATAATTCTGTCCCTTTTCACCTTTCCTCTTTAATTTCGTCGTTCATATTCTGACTGACAGCTGCCACCTGGACGTGGTGGTCGGGCTTGAGTGCTGCAGCGATCCCGCGGGCTACACTGGTTGGAACTTCGTTCCACAAGGTGCAACCATGCCAGGAAGGCCAAAGGGGAGCAGCCAGACCAAGAGCGGCGAGACCCCGTACTACGAGTAATCGTGCTACGAGGTGGTCTGGGGGTAGTCGTACTGCCCTCTGCGACAGGAGTGTGAAGGCAGTAAGGTGTTTTCCCCAGGCGACCAGCATGTCCATATTTGTGAGAGCAGCAATGCTGCCTTCCCCTGAGGAAGGACGGGTTAGCAAAGATCGGCCCCAAAAACCGCACACTCCGATCGCCCAGCGGTTGACCGTGACCGCCGGCGCATTATCCAATGCGGTCGAAATACTTTTAAAACCAAAAAGCCTGGTGCTGCTCAAAAGGCACCTGCTGTGCGCAGCCGCATCAGGAATGAGACAGTAATGCCTTATTCCCTGCACCCTCGGGTTAGGCCAACCCCTTGCAACCGAGCAGGTCAGACTGTTGAGTCGTCGGCTCCGGGCAGGGTCCCCAAAGAAAACCCTAAATTCTCCCACTGCCTCGTGGGTCGGACTTTTGAGTCAGAGGCTAGGGTCAGGGTCCCCGAACAAAACCCTACGTCCTCCTACTGCCTTGTGGGTAAGACTTTTCAGTCGAAGGCTCAAGGTGGGGTACCTAAACCAAACCCCCTTCCTCGGCCTGGGCAGCCGGGAAGTATCATTTGGCCGCGCGGTTCAGCGTCCAC
>NW_008751657.1:3489491-3511361 GCF_000715545.1 Opisthorchis viverrini | reverse complement strand
ATTCTGAAGTACGTCGAATGATATTCGGGAGAAATAACTCACCCTCGATAGATGAACTGATCACACTGCATAGGTTGCGCTGGCTTGGCCACGTGCTGCGCATGCCAGTCGACCGACTTCCTCGAAGGGCTCTTTTCGTACAACCACGTGAAGGGTGGAAGAGAGCCAGAGGCGGTGAAATAATGACTTGGCAGCGAAGTGTGAAAGCCATTACCAGCAAACTCAGCTGCGCTGGTAATTGCCGTCTTTCTGGATGGGGACCCCGAGACGGGCCACATCAATGGCTGGAGACATTGTCAGACATGGCCCAGTCGCGCCCTCAATGGCGCTCGTGCATCAAAGCTATTGTCTTCAATTCATAGCTCCTTTTCACCCCTCCCCACTTGACAGCCCACTGACAGTGCTGGATTTATGCACCAACTTACCAGCTCGCGCCTGCAATGCACAGCTACCTACCCCCTTCCCCAAATCATCGGTGTACGAAACTGCGGCAGCTGCAACCACTGTACGACGAGTATGCGGTTATTACAGCTGACAATGATGATGATGACGTCGTTGATATGACTATGGAAGACGGGTGGTGACCAGAGTTTTCTACTGCTAGTAAACGTTCATCGTTGACCTGTCGTTAAGCTGAAGACGATGGTGATGGTGATGATAGTTATTCTTTCCACCTCAATCTAACTGTGCCATCCACGCACCGTTGTTATTAGGTAGATGCAGGTGTGCAAGAAGTTGGTGAGGTAACTCTTGAGTCTTATGTTTGACCCTGTGACATGTAAACAGGGTGGAGTTTTGCCATGATAGACGCCTGAAGATAAAAACCCTGCTTTTCTACATTTTAGCCCGATGGACGAGGAGTTGTACTCATTTAAGTCGAGTTGACATTCGACCTTGGTGACTCGTTTTCATTTATCATATCTTTCAACATACACATGCTACCCGTTCGCGGTCGGGTTCTGTGCGGTCGTTCACTTGCGCAGGGTACACTATCGGTTCCCATCATCTTATCTCTTTCCTGTTTAGCTATTTGCCAACGGATAAAAGCAGAGGTAAACCGGTTAATTGCGGAATTCAATGTATCTCCCAAATTAACAGTGATTGAGGTGAGTTATTCTGTTTTGGCGATAATTACTGTCACTTACAAGAGTAAACGTCATCTCAGACCGTGAAAGACATGTTAATAATCTGGGTTTGAGAGCAGTGCAGGAAGCTTAACGGATTGTAGAATCTCATTCACTTCAGGAGATTTACTTTTCAGACTATTTGAAGGGTCCACTCTACGAGCCCTTTCTGCTCGTGGCCTTTTTCCCAAGGGAGGTCCTCTTATCGCGTTGATACCGTTGAACAACCTATGGGTTAGACTAACCCACGATCTGATGCTAGCCCTGGGTCCTTAAGGCTAGCAAGCGCCCACTCAGTTCATATGGGTACTTGTAGGATTCTTGGCCGTCCTGCCAATGACTTTGTTATCTTCAGCAAAACGGGTTCGGCAACAACGTAGGGATTCAATCCATGCCGCTTTATTGCGGACGAGTGTCTTGTCTTATTGAGCATTCGTGATCCAATCTTTTTAATAGAACAAACCAATGCTCCAAGGACAATGATAGTCATGTTGGATGTCGAGTCTGTCTTTTACTCGAAATACATACGTTTCTGGCCCCTCAAAATAATATCAGACGAAATACATCATTGGCGACGACGGGCGATGCATGCTTGAAAAAGCCGGCGTCTATATCAAGCGCATGGATTCGTCAGCGCTTGTAAATCGCGTGTGAAGCTCCTCCTTCCAACTGCTCGCGTCCCGTTCACAGTTGCAACTGGACCTTGGATGTAAAATCTGCACATTGCAGATGCCAGCTGGATACCTTGAATTCTGGCTCCTAGGGTGACGGTACCCTGCTATGAAGGGCTTATGAAGATAATGTTACTTTATTCTTTTTTCAGGCAACAAAACCGCATTTAGACCAATTACTCAAACGCGTTTTTGTCATACTTAGTGTTGCTGAGCAATGGTTGTTAACGTATCAGAGCTGGTGTGTTCGTCCAGGGAGATGTTGCTGTCTAATGTCACTAAGTCTGCTCGCTCTTCTCTGTGTGTTTCGCTGGCAACCCATGATCCCGTTTGCAACTTGGTAATGATTGAGCTAAGGGGATTCCTCCAGGTGGATGGTCCTCGCGGACGCGATGAATATAGTGAAGTCAGTTCACGAATGAATGACTTGTCACCTTCCCCGAATGAATCTTTCAAGCGCCTTTAGGTGCACGAGTTTCAGCACCATGTTCTGTTTTCATCATTGCGTTTTCATGTGATGCTATGATCATATAACAAGTTTCGAGCGTGTACCGACACTACCTGTTGCTTCCATACTTGACCATCCCGCCTAGTCCTGTACTTAGGTGTTCCCCCACTAATTCGTCCGCATCCATCGAGAAGGGCTTTCTCGGGTGCCCCAAATGTAACCTTATGGTGGAGATATTTGTTTTCCAACCACCCGTTAACATCACCGCCTACGGCTTCTGGAATTTTCGTGGGTCACGTACTGTCCATTGGATCTATCCCACCAGCTTGTAAGCACCACTTCATCTCATTCCTGCTTGTTATCTCACCGCGCAGCAGATCTCTACACGATCGGATGGCATAACTTGCCGGTGTTACTAAGACAGAGACAACCGACATTCGCCCGCATGTGAACAAAACATTTCCTTGTCGCGTGCATAAATAGAAGCCCATGCTCCATTTATTCCATTCATGTCTCTCGCGTTCAACGCTAATCGACAATAGCTGTCGAAACATCCCACCGGTCCATCCGCATCCTAATAGCCTTACTTCTATGTTGCAATTAGTTCCCCGCACCTACATACACACTTACTATCCAAGGAGATGTACTGGAAGTTGTGGAGCGTTTTACATATCTTACAAGTTGCATTAGTTCTGATTGTAGTGTGACAGATGAGGTCAATGCGAGAATCTCCAAGGCCCGGGTCTGGCGTCAAGGTGGTGTATCCCTGAATCTCAAGAGACACATGTGTATCAAGCTACAGTGCGGGCTGTTTTGTTGTTTGGCTGTGAGACTTGGTCTTTTCGAGCAGGATGTTCGTCTTCAGGTGTTCGACAATCGTTGTCTCAGAACCATAGCTCGCGTGGGTTGGTGTCGGCGAATCCGTAACGAGGCAGTTAGAGGGCGTGTTTTCGGTTGTGTAACGGGTACTTCCATTGAAGAATGTGTCCAGCACCAGAAGTTTCGTTGGTTGGGACATGTGTTACGTATGCCAAACCATCGTTTGCCGAAGAGAGTACTGTTTTCCACGCCCAATTCGGAGTGGCGTAAACAGAGAGGTGGCCAACCCTTGACTTGGTNGCCTTCCAGGGTGGGGACCACGTGATCCTCACTGCCTGGTTGGAGACACTACAAGATACGGCTGCCAACCGATGTCAGTGGCGTTCTTGTTGTCAGTTTCTGTCCAGATTGCCTGAGTGAATGTCTGGAGGTGTATGCACCTCGGAATGATTGTGTTAAGCTAGCACTAAGTTCGTTCCCCATCCACCTTTATTCTTTTCTTCACAATAAGGCCTTCAAATAAATTATGGTTGTACGACAGTAAAGCATCGGTGTTGAACACTGATGTCATGCTGTCGATGATGATGATCTTAAAGAGCCCTGAAGGGCATGTTTTTGGTCATGTACTGCTTATAATACTGTTGCCGTACAGAAACCCGCCGGTGACAATGTTTGGCTTATTCGTAATTCGGGTTCTCGAAAATACAAGTCTCTTCACAAACTTCTTTGCCATCTATAGCTCAATGCTGATGAAATATAAGCGTACTTTTTCATGGGACTACTTGTATCCATACATCATCCTGGTAAGCCATTTCGGATAATTGCACCTCTGGTTTTCTCCCTGCCTGGCACTGCCAAATTCAGTTGCTTTTGAATATCATCCCTGATTTTGCTTATGACACTGCCAGTCCCCAAAATAGTAGCTATAGGATCAACAGTTTCCTCGTTTATTTGCATAGACCCCACAGTGTCTCTTCGTGCTGAGAAAATCTTAGCTCGTGTTCTTCCTCACACTGGCAGCGTTCGAGATTGCTCATTGGTTAGGGCGCGAACCGTTGGCCTTGAGTTCCATCCATGTGGTCTTTCGGTCTCTCCTATCTCAGTGACGTGTTTGTCCCCGTCCTCCCTTCAGATTATGTGGCGGCCTCGCACCGGTGTGCCGTGGGTTAACGGTGGGCTCTTTCCAGGTGGATGAGATCACATGGCTTTGCTGCAACCCATGGAAAACAAAAAGATTGGAGATGAAGCCGAATCACGAAGTGCACTCGTTTGCGAACTACTTTGGTTTTAACGGGAGACTCAACAGCGCTTGATTAGCCGTAATAAGGGCGAAACCGATCGTGGACATTCGAAGCGTTTTCGGCAGCGTTATGAGTGGTGTATTCCATCATTGAATCTCAATTCTTTTAGGTTAGGAGCTTCTTCCTTAACCAATGAGCCACACCGGTCGTTTGTAAATGTGGATGGATAACCTATCTGTCCGCAAACGTGCTTTGTACGTGGACTTTGTACGCGAATCCCTTCCGGCAACTTATGGTTTTTCACTTGTAATCTTCACTGCAAACTTTTTCTATCATCGTTTCCTAACTTCCCCTACCATTTTCCCCAGGTCGGTAATCGGAGTGATTCTGCTCTTTACATTGAAAGCAAACGGAGATTTGCTGACCAGTGTGGCGTAGAGCTGGCCCATGTACATTTGCCTCCTGATTGTACCGAGTCTTCAGTAAGTAGCGTCCTAAATTTTCTACTGTCTGCCACAGTTGATTGAATTGGTCAAGCAGTTCAATACAGATCCAACGGTGCATGGAATTATGATACAGGTACGTTTTTCAACCAGTGGTCGCTTATTTTCACACCATCTGTTTCTTATTCTGACTTGTTTTTGACGGCGCAGCCTCTGTGTAGCACTTCCGGAAATCCCCCAACATCTACATTTCTGTCTCATAGACAGTCTGTATAGATAGACTGTGTTGTGTACTGACCTTTTTAAAGGTACAGTCAGTTGCTAACCATATGTAGGCACTACATTTTATCCAGTGCGCCTTTTTACAGGGTCGCAGCTCCTGAAATGATGGATTAGTTTCTCGAGCTCTCCGGGGATGTTAGTTTTCTTAAAGGGTTTTGGGTTTCAGACAGTGCCGTTCGTGGTGGTGGGCCGAATGAAAACAATAAAACAATATCTGAAGTTTACATGAAGGATATGCTCAGTCCCGGGGTCTTCCTTCGGTTTACAGTGTCGTTCCTACCGAACCCACCTCTGCGTCTGGTAAATCTGACCTCAAATATGTGGCTTGTTTGACTAATTATCCGGCCAAGTTCCAAGCCCACGGCTTGGTAAACATCAGGCCCACAGTGGAAGTGGATGACGCCTCACTACTCACAGATGGTCAAGTTAACTAACTAGGTAGCTTGTAGAAGGGTTTTTCATTATTCTGTCGGATTTGTAAATTAGGTCTCTACACACACTGAGTGGTTTCCCTAAAGCAGTATTCGTTACAGTCGAACCTCGGGACGAAGTAGCTGCCATGCGAATCCAGATCATCGTTTGCAGGCGATACTCATGTAATTTTTTTATTCCGAACTGCTTTATGTGCTAGCTGTTCAACGCCGACCGCATATGCTCAGTTTCAATTACATTCGTCGAATTGCAGCATCGTGATCAAATAAAGCTTACCACGTTCCGTAGTGTGCCGGCGAACACAGTAGACTATTCGAATCATTTCCGTTTTACCATGGTGGTCTTGCTTGGTCGTACACGAGCAACTTCAGAGAAGAGCGCATAGAACACCTGGAGGAAAGTGAAGCAGACAGTCAAGTCAATCCCTTTCTACATTTTTACATGTTTTTAAAGATGACACCTGTTGGTCTCAGTTACTCCGTATGTAGCTGATGTAGCAGCAGGTCTCGAAATGTAAAACTGAATATCGTTAAGCAGTACTTCAACCGTTATTCACTTGTGACTCTACGTGGATATTCCGTTATCGGTATTTTCTTCCCACTCTGTTTAGGTTGATCCTTAGTTCATTCGGTCTGTCCTCCCGTTATCCGAAGGTATCCACAGGGTACTGCCGCCACCCACTCCTCTTGAATAGCATTATCCCCGTTTGTTTCCACCAACTGTTTTGAAAGAACGCATAGCCTCCTATCTTCTGTCTGGAAGACTTACTCAGATTATACATGTCTACAGGAGGAATACGTGACTGCTGCGAGTCTTTTCGCACAGTTCTTCCACCTCATCTTTTAAGGAATCCTGGCTTCTTGCAAGTACCTGAGCTTTTCTTTCAGGAGCCCATCTGAGGGAATCTAGACTAATTGGAGTCGCGTAATACGTTCTCCGAAGATGTTCGAAATGCAGACTAACCTCGTTTGTGCATTCTGTGAAGTCCTAACTGAAAAGTCAGATTATTTTTCTTCATCAAGACTGTTTGAATCGCAAAAAGGGCAACCTTACTGGAATTCTGCACGACAGCGAAATTCGAACTGAAGCCCACTTGGCTGTTGTATATGGGAAGGACTGCCTGGAATTGTTCTCTTTGGTACGGTAGTAAGATAGCACTACAGTCACTTCCCCAGTTAATTTTCAAACAGAACTCAACTGCCTAGCGGCCCCCGAATGCGTTACTTTTACCGCCCTTCTCACTGTTGTTTACTGCTGTCGACTGTTTAACCTTGCATCACCAAATGCATAGGTATATTTTGTCTGTTCCTCTTAAGGTTATTACGGTTTCTGTCATCATATTGTGGTTATGCTAGCTTTCCTAGTTTCCGAGGCGGAACACCATGCGTCGAGTGCTCGATCACTCATATTGTTATATGTTTGGTGGTCCAAGGACCAACGTTGTTAGGTAAAACCTAATTCGCAGATAACACTTGTTCGGAACGCTTTGCTGCACACATGTTGAGTTGGTATAGTCCGTCTCAACGTTTGAGATGCGCTTCATGTTTAAGTCAGTTTTCGTGTGATGGAACACCTCACTGCATCTTTTATAGACTTGTGTGACCCCGTCGTCGTAAACACTACCAGCTACACTCACTCAGATCTGTGGTTTTACCTTGGACCACTCGCACTCTATGCGAGTATTATACCCGTGGACAATCAGGCCACGCAGATGAGTGAATCTCAGAATCACTCAACTGTGAATAACTCCAGTTAGTTTGGCCCTTTTTCTCACCGTCATTCACACTTGAATGTGTCTAAGGTTCACCTGTCTCCGTGGCCTGATGGTCTAGGGGTATGATACTCGCTTAGGGTGCGAGTGGTCCCGGGTTCAAATCCCGGTCAGGCCCACCACTTTTGTCTGGTGTCGACTGTCCCGCAGTGTTTCACTGTGTACCCGCCAGTCTCCATTCAGCATTAAACCGTCTTTCCTGTTGTCATACTGAGAGCAAACTCGTCGCTTATGTGGTCTTCCTGTGACGTCAGTAGTTTCGTCCGTTATCATCCAAGCAGTCATTTCCTCGTTTTCAGCTTCCTCTGGACTCCATCGATCCGATCGATGTATCGGGGCCTTTACATTCGATTGTTGCGCAAAAAGACGTCGAAGGGTGAGTACTTTGACCTCCGCTTTTTCGGCTTAGCCAGCTAGCTACTCATGAGTAGCAAGAATACTATGAGTTATAGGTCAACAGCCGATGCGGATTGAGTCGATCGGCAGATGATCGCTCAGGTTTCCGGAAATCTCCGGTTTCAAACAAATGATGAGCGGACCCTAGCAACTCGATGCGACACCAGTTACTGTGCGACCTGTGTAATACTTATATTTTGAATACCATATATAAGCAGCCGAAGAAAATTCCACTGCGTTTGGAATACGACGAACGAAACTTATCCTGGCCAGCATTCGCAAGTGTTGGGAATTCCCCGCTCGATCAACTTTCACGTGGAACCCCAGCAAATGGTTGGTTCAGGGATTTCACTGGACGGTGTTCAAATAGCGAACGCGCTATTGTAGCTGGATGAATCAGTGAGGTAGGATATTGGCTCTTGGTCAGGTTTGCGTCGGCCTGAATGGCTGTCTACTTCTGAATAACACTCGTTTCCGATGTTAAAAGTTCTTTGCCGACCGCTTTGTTGGGCCTTTATCCTTTATTCAGAACACCACCATAGGTCGTGGACTGCCATCAGTGAGTACCGGAGATGATTCCTTATATTCACCAGCAAGCAACGATGTTGGACTCGGTGATTGTTCATGCCCACGGATGTACATTTCCGAACAAAATGTTCCGAAAGAATGTAAGTTCAGAGCCAATTGGCCCGGTGCTTCCTAGGAGGCTACACTGGTTGTGGTGCTGCACTAAACAACACATTCCTGGCGCCCACCTCATGCAGTAGAATTATAGAATGTTGTAGCCACCAGGATTTGCATACATCGAGCTTGTATTGTAGCAAATAAATGGTGCTGAATGGTACACTTTGTAGTTAACGGATGCATGTACTGTTAGCTCGTATTACTTTTTTCTACATAATTCAGCTTAGTCCGTCGGACTTTACAATGGTTTTAAATACATACTACTTAATTGCATTCGGCAGTACAATGTCAAATTTCAGAATCTTAGCTGGCATTATCGGGCCATCCGATATCCGTACGGTTCACGAGTCTCCTGAAGAAACACTTTTAAAGATGTCTGCCTGACGAAAGTCCGATCTGTCACAAACGTATCATACGTTTCTGCGTAGTGTCAAGAGGATTTTGCTGTTTCATGGAGCTTTCGAGTGTCCGTTGTAAAGCCCATCCCTTCAAGATTCAGCAGCGAAAAATACAAATTGATGGTGCACGAAATCTTGTGGAACAAATAATCGACTATTCAGTTTTTCGGACAGATTATACTCGTGGACATTTTCTGCTTTACTTCATTTTCGAAAGTCTAGCACTCCGTCAATCAAGGCGAACCCAATTCATTTGCCTACGTTCAAGAGGTTGAACGCGCTGTTTCATCATTCCGACCCATCATAGAGGAATGCAGCGTTGAACCCTTTAATTTAGGCATCCCTCACCAGGATAGGTTTGATGCTTAACCTCTGACCCAGTGCCAACTTGTTGGTCTACTTATACGGCTTCAATTGAATGAGAGTCGGTGCACTTTTGTACCTTTTCTGATGTGCTGCCAGGCTAATGAGTGTATTATTGTTATATCGTCCGCCAATAATGCGTGCTCAAGATAGGGTTGAACCAAGTCACACTGCTTGTTTTTCATTAGAATGGTTGTTAGATTCAACAGGCTTTGACGGGCACTAGTGGTCCGCCTTTTTTCTTCTTTTGGCAGATACCGACTGAGGGTATATAAAGCAAAAACAGAATGATACATACAAGTAAACTAAAGATAAACCGCAATCTATCAGTGAAACTGTGACAACTATCTACCTCACAATCGACTTGCCTGACTTACTTGTTCAGTTTTAGTAACCATTGATGTGTTGACCAGAAGAATGAGTCGCCAAAAAATCAATGTTCCACTTTTTTAGCTTGACCTTTTCACCGAACACCTAATTTGACGGTGTCAGACCTTCTAATGTGAACGTTTGTGGATTTATTTATTGTTAAGTTGGATTTGTTTGAGGAAGGTCGGAGTGATCACGTTGGAGTAATTGTTTTAAGTACATGGAACATCAACTTTGGTGTGCCTGAAGGACCGTAATTCAAATTCTGATGTGATGATTCACAACGAGGATGAAACAACTTATGCCTTTCGGCATACATAGACTTCAGCTTCTGGACGAAATCTCCACTGAACGCACACATTGTTGGGCCTGGGAAGTTTTCAGATATGCCTTTAGCTCACCGTACAAATGTGCCACCAAATCTTTTGCTCGCGTCAGTGTTGTATGACGTGTTTGTAGTTCTTAGCAAAGTCCTCATCCTGTGTATGAAATGAACGGTAAACCCCCAGTAACAGACCATACCACCTGCCTTCCCACCGTGTGACTCCAGACCCTACTAAGCTTCCCATGTCACATGTACTATCATGGTATAATTCTAAAGAAGCTTTTGATAACAATTCTGTGGACACGTGTTTGCCTTAAATGAAATGTGGACTGCCTCGTTATCACGACGGGTTCCAGCGTCTGAATACAGGATACCAACAAGGACGGTGTAGTGTTTACCGATGATAGTGGTCTGTGGGAACATGTGGAGCCACGTAGGACTCTGTAGTCTCGTTCACGCAAGCTACTTTCATACGTAGTTCAGAGGTAGCAAGAGCATTATGTTTTTACCCCGGAACTACCACTACATAATAAATGAACCGTATTTAGTGCTCTGTGGCTGAGAAGACATGAGATAAATGACCAGCTCACGGGAGACAACTAGGATTACTGCTTTGGTGATGCTCTGTTGTGCTAGAAGAACGGCGCCCACAGTACATTCAATTGATCTGCGTAGAGGTGCCTTGCATTTTGGCGAAGAAATTAAGGGATCTAGAAATTATCCTAACGGGGGGTCTGCATATAATTTAAGTTATGGGTAAGTGACTATCGTCTTCCAGTGGCGACCATCTCAACAGCATGCAAGTTTGTCACCATCCCGAGACATCCAATTAGACAATGCATCTCGGGGGGTTGGTAACAGCCCTACATAGCCACCAGTCCTAAACTGTCGCCCCTCGCTAAAACATTTGGCCAACGAATTATTGTTGGTTTTTGCTTTTGAGCAATGCCTATGTGGCCTTAGCTACCAGGGTTCGATCCATAGCGAATCGTTACTAATATCTTCATATATCCTCATATTTTGATGTGCAACGCCGACCCACAATAAGCTGCGTCCCTGAATTACTGAGGTCCGTGATTGTATACACAAGACTACCAACCAACAGCATCTCATTCAGGATTAATTTCCTTTCTTGAAAAATTTGGCACAGAATTGTTCTATTTCAGCTATAATGCTATGCTATAAATTCAGCTGTGGTCTCCGTAATTTTAGTTCTAGTTCCGACGACCGTCGCCGTAAGCTTAGTTTCAAATCACAGAACATTGGTTGTGAGCTTTTGCGCATTGTTACTTTCGAGTTCTTCTTCTGGATCTGTCCTTGTCTCAAGTGGTCTGTAAGACAGGTAGACCACTGTACTGTTCTGTTTTAAAGCCACTGGGGTAGCCTAGTATGGCTGGCTATAAAAGGCCAAGAACTCAGGGACGACTTGCATTTTGAGTTCGGAGTAGATTACAACACGAAAGAACCCATAGGCATAACCTCAGATAACTACTGACAGTTGGATGGCAACAAGCGGAGGTATTTTCATGCTCATGGTAACTGTAAGATATGCGCAGAAATATGCCGTGACAACATCAAACTACTTATCTTCCTGTGTAATTCCACGAGCAAAATACGTCCACTCTGCATCGTAGATATTATATACTCGGGCACTCTTCTTCGGAAAACCTGCTCGGCATGTGCTTGACGTGGTGAATATCCAGTCACTCAATGTTTGTCCAAGTAAATGCTCCTCTTGATTGTATTCATAACGAACTTAATCGGTGACTTGTGTACGATAATTTGTCATTAAGTTTTGGTTTCTAATTGCAGGTTTATATGCCGGCTTATTCTGGATAAATGTGTCACTTGAATTTTCATCGAGACTATGACAGTTTCATAGGTAAAAACAATTCCCAAACTTCCACCTTTGTTTTCCCAGTCTAGGTTATATGAACACAGCCCTACTGAGTCGTGAGAACGTACTTTTCCAACCTGGTGTTAGTCCCAAAGATTACCCTGTCCACATTCCCTGCACAGCAGCTGCTTGTTTTGCCTTTATTCGCTACGTGGACTTCCCTCTCAAAGGATCTCACTGTGTAGTGATCGGTCGTGGGCGCTTGGTTGGTGCGCCTACCGCGGATCTTCTGGCGGGTCCTGGATGTGCCACTGTTACGCAGTGTAACATTCATTCTCAAAATCTAGCCGAAGAAGTATCGCGCGCCGATCTGGTGGTGGCAGCTGTTGGACGTCCAGCTCTGGTCAGGGGAGAGTGGATCAAACCTGGAGCACTTGTGCTGGATTGTGGTTACACAGTGGTTCAGGGTAGGTAAGGATCGCTCGGGTCCACTTCTCCGTGTATGAGAGGTGCAGCAATTCCAACTTTTCATCAGATGTCCAGTTCATTTTTTTTGTGTGCTTAGCTACCGTTCGATGGGCGTTGAAATGACTTTCTATCAGTATGGTCTGTGGGGATAAAAAGGTTTTTAATGCTTTGCTAAAGTTTATTGCGTAGATAGGTAGACATAAATACGTTTCACTAAATCCGGTCTCACTGACAGGATACCAGCATTGTATCGTCACAACTTGTTGACGGTGAACAGCTGCAAGGCAGGAAACACAAAGAATGCAGCGAAGTAGAAAAGGCTGACTGAAATTGGATCCAACGATTTCAGGGTTAGTGAGGTAACCTTTCAGGAACAGAAACAAGCAAATTTATGCACAGAGATGCACGGGTCCTTTTTTGGTTATTTTTAAATCATTTGAAACTGAGTTCCCCTGATCCGTTTCATCAGAGCAACCAGACTATGTATGTGTGCTTCGGTTATCAACGCTTCGAAACACTTTCATCACTCGTAGAGATAAAATCCTCTCCATTTACAATCGCAATGAGTTGAAGACATTGAACTGGATGTTTGGGTTCACATCCTAGGTTGTCGGATTGCTCGAAACGTTAGTCTTTGGGCACATACTTTAGGTTGATATGATTGCACACCACTCCATGGAAAGCCCGTAGTTTCGTGTTTTGGTCGCGTAACATTATGGTGAACGAGTGATTGAGGTCAGCCAGAGAACCCATCTCAGATGTGCATTGTGCTATCGATGACCTCTAGTTCGATGTAGCCTCTGGTTGTGTTGCCCGTTGTGTAGCAACCGCTTTGGAGTACATTCCGGGATTCTTTGAGAAAGAAGCCATCATGGTCATTGTTCGCTGAGCTGAGCAATTTGAATGTAAACGTTTCACCACCAGTCTAGGTGACATCATCGTGTTATCAAGGGGTGGAGTGGGGTGGAGCGTAGCAATGAGTCAGTGATTGTGTGTTTAATGATGCGTGTGCGTTAATACACGTGCGAGTAGCCGGGGACTGACCTTCGATAAGGAATAGTTATTTGGTCGGATAGTTCCATTGATTAGTCGGTTCTCCTCTATCCTGACTGGTGTGTGACCACGTGACCTTTGAGATTGGCCTGCACCCGTCGATGTTACAGTGACCGCTGTTTTTTTACCTCTCGATTGGTGATGATGCGCCTGCAATGAAATTGCCCAACTCAGCGAATAAACCAGCGACCGTATATCGTGACCTATCAAGGTTCTTCTCAATAGCGAAGAAGCTACCGTACCATAGGGTGAAGTGATACCGAGGCCAATATGTGACTACCTCCTCTAAAGCTCCTTATTTTTAATCCACTCCCAGATTTCCGATTGGTCATATGGGAAGGTTGCAATTGTCGATGATTTTTGTAATTTCTCTAGGTAGGAAGAGCCTGAGTCAATGAAAGTGAAGTCGATAATTGTCCCTCTTCCTCTGTGATATTAATATTTTCTGATGATTGAACAGAGTTAAAGTATTGACAACTACACTCATTTGCAAGTCAATTTGGTTTTCACGGGAGACTCAAGTGAATCTCTCGTTTATGATTTTCTTCAACTGCGATATCTCAAATATCGTACCAACTGAAACATGAGGCGGCGTTTGTGCAGCACATTCATTTGACGAACATTATAAACGAGAGATTCACTTGAGTCTTCAGTGAAAACCAAATTGACTTGCAAATGAGTGTAGTTGTCAATACTTTAACTCTGTTCAATCATCAGAAAATATTAATATCACAGAGGAAGAGGGACAATTATCGACTTCACTTTCATTGACTCAGGCTCTTCCTACCTAGAGAAATTACAAAAATCATCGACAATTGCAACCTTCCCATATGACCAATCGGAAATCTGGGAGTGGATTAAAAATAAGGAGCTTTAGAGGAGGTAGTCACATATTGGCCTCGGTATCACTTCACCCTATGGTACGGTAGCTTCTTCGCTATTGAGAAGAACCTTGATAGGTCACGATATACGGTCGCTGGTTTATTCGCTGAGTTGGGCAATTTCATTGCAGGCGCATCATCACCAATCGAGAGGTAAAAAAACAGCGGTCACTGTAACATCGACGGGTGCAGGCCAATCTCAAAGGTCACGTGGTCACACACCAGTCAGGATAGAGGAGAACCGACTAATCAATGGAACTATCCGACCAAATAACTATTCCTTATCGAAGGTCAGTCCCCGGCTACTTAAAATATCTTGTGCACGCATTTTGATGATCTCCCTTTCATTCATTCGCCCCTTGGTAAGGGAACTATTCTAATTAGGTCGTACGCTTCTAACCCTCTCTCATAGTTCAAGTTATATCCGAATTACCGCAGTGCATCAGTTTATGCACGCAGTTGGCCACTCGGTTTTGCGAACATACTCGTTTGTGGTTCTTCCCGGTAATCTCACACAGATGTACACTGGGCGTAAGCATGCGCGGTTTGGCTGTGACGTATTAGAACAAACTGCTTTGTTTTTCTTGTGGAGTCTTTTTTAGTCCCATTGATCAAATTTCAAAGTTTTTAGCTGGTAATGATGCAGAGATTTTCATGTTATAACTGTGCACATCCTTTTTAGACTTGCGAAATTTCTAGGAAATATTGCCTAAACATCCTGGTATCCTGGTCAGTTTTATCGTAAAAAGGCCGAATTAAGATGTTTGTAACAAAATATTAAAATATCTCTTCCTTTTGGCATTCAGTTGCGGCTCCATTGATTGCTTTAGCATACCGTATTTCAGACAGCCCGAGCAATTTGCAAAAGTGGGTATTTTATCTTTCTGTACGTATTTTTCTTACCATTCTGGTGTTAAGGTGAGTCATTTGCGCACCACAAGAGAAACATCATAAACACCGGTACACAGGTATTGCTTACTTAAACTAGGTTAGCTGGTAGATGGGGATACTGTACCACCAGAATGAACTCCATCAAACCACATTTCTGTCTAGACTCTAAATACCAGTACCGTAGAGCAGCAAGTATTACTGTGTGGGGTAGCTATTGGGGAAACAAAATAAAATGTCAGTACACAGAGGCCTGATTACACTTATCGGAATATTGGTCCCAGTCAGAGCCTGAAATGCAACATCTAGGCTGGTTTTCTTGAGAAAACACTATGCATATTTACCATTTGGAAGTCATTACGCACACCTGAAGTTTGAACAAAACGAAGCTGCTGGCGAAATGCACCCATTTGCAAACTAATTTGGTGTTATAACAGGAAGCTCAGCCAAATTCTCGTTCGTGATATTCTTCTGCTGTTCAAGGTAGCGCATTGTTTTCCTGACGAAACATACCACTCACTCTGATATATCTCGAACATCGTACCAACTGAAGCATGAGCGGCCTTTGTGCACCATATTCAGTTAAAGAATAGCATAAACGAGAATTTCTGGTGGGATTCAGCCTATTCTCCTGTTAAAGCCAAATTGATGTTTGGTAATTTTACTTCATTTGGGTTCAAGTATGACATAAGGGTAGGGGAAACTCGGCCTATCTCGTGGGGCCCAAGAAAAACCAAACCGTCGCAGGCAACAGCGGCAACCTGATGAGCAGTTTTCCTTCGAGATCATACCTTTTCGACGTGTCTTATTAGCTTCCTCTTTTTCAAGCAATACCAAATAATAGACCGTTTGAACCTGGGATCACACCTGTGTCGCCGTGTTATCATCGCAACGTTTGTCCTATTAAACCAGCACGCGTGCCTTCAAGTTGACGGACATGCAGGGACGTTCTTCGGGCTAATGTTAGAGACTTACTAGCCACCTGATTCCTGGAACGGAAGTGACTAACGACCTGGTGGCAGACGCCCTTTACCCCTAAGAGGCGTGATAATTAATCTCAACAGTTCATGCTGTATGTAGTTAGGTATTGAAGGTAAGCTATTTGTTCTGTAAAGGGTGAGTGCGCGCCTGTTTTCCGTACAGTCTAGCTCAGCCTCTGGAGCTCGTTCTAGAAGTGACAGACTCCTGGAAGGATGGCCTTTGTTACTTCGATGCAGTCCAGCTGATCCACCTTGTTCATGTTATGGGAGAGAGTATTCGTTTGCAATAACTGTATATAATAAAACAGAAACAAATGTAACTCTACCCATGGGTTTAAACTGGTGGATCCCATGAGGCCAATACAGGCCTAGGTGGTGGTAATTCCGTGGACGACAGCGAAGATAGTATCCATTCGCCTTGACACACGATCACATTCGGTTCCGATCATGCTCAACAAAGACCAACGCAATACATCCTTTGTGTATCGTGCGTAAAGATACGCACCTGAAATATAACCGAAGGGTTAGGTTTCAGTTCTTGCTAAGAGTACCAGCCAGCTCGGGGACCACGCATTGCAATACTATCAGTTTGTCTACTGGCGATCCCATCAGGTTCATAAACAACGTTTTCTGCGTACAGCAAAACCTTCATAGGACGTTTTCGGTCATAGTCTATTACCTCGTAATCGGCTATTCATGAGGGAAAATTCAACGTCAATAGAAAAGTCTTCAAGCGACTGTCGAGCACATGACATTATTCGAACAGTTGGAGCATTCCGAACCGGTCATGACAAATCGCTAGCGATTGGCTAAGTTTACGGTAGGTAGAGTTTCATGTATTTATATTCCGGTTACTTGGAGCTCTGGTTGCTTGTAGTAAGTCTCCGTTAGAGCATCATGAATCTGCAGCTCTCTGCTGGCTTACTCCTCCACCAGTGTTATATTCCGGCGATATGTCTACCAAGAATATCAACCATTTTTGAGATGTAGTCCGTTGTGTCCTTTATTGCTACGCTTCAGTCCCCGTTGCAGTTTAGGAAAACTTAGCTTGTAATGCGTCGGAACTCGTTTGTCCGGTAAAGTTCATGCGTCAAGCAACAATGTTGTCATATGGTCGTCAGTTTGGCCTTGGGCAAGTTCGTTCTGTTGGTGTTCATTGGGAGTGATGTCCCTAACTTCGTCATAAAATCTAACTGGACTCATTTCTCTACTTTAATCACGTCGGTTGGAAATATTTTGAGTCACATACCTATCGACAATACCCGTAACTGAGTCTGGGCGAAATACAGATCTCCACAACTCGAAAGTTCATGTTTCAAACCTTGCTCAATGAGTTGCCCCTGCGCGCCATTTAAGATTCGTAACGTTTTTCTCCATGGAATCTTGGGACATTTTCCAAACAAGCTGCCCCAAACCTTTCGGTGTCAACACCACATGCAGCCATACCGAACTGAAGGTCATCTGTGCCAAACTTATCTCTAGGACCCTTTTCCCATCCTCACTGTGTTTTGGTGGAATAGAAATCCAAAATTGCTGGCCTTCTGTGAAACCGGGCATCACTACCAAAACCGCATGCGCAGGAATAGTGTCTTCTCTCTTCATGCTACCCTGAAAGTGACCGCTCCTACTGTCCTTCTGAAATGCAGTGTCGTTCGATCTTTTAGACCTTTCACTGCTATCTTGTTTATCTTTAAACATATAGTGCTTTATGCCTGTGAATCGCAAGGTAGTCCGCAGTGTAATATGGAAACCCAATGTTTCGCAATTGTTAGGAAAGCCGAACAAGAGTGCATGCTGCTGAGATAACCGGCAAGCTGTTGCGGCTGCAAACTAAAACTCGGAAATCATCATTCTGATGAATATTGGATGCAGCTCAGTTGCTCTTCTCGATTTTTCACAACCTTTTTGGTCATTTGTATCCATTAAATTTGGTTGGCATCCTGTGATCTCTGTGGGCACGAGTCTAGTTTCTTTTTGAAAGAATGTAGAAGACAATAGAAGCACCAGCTGGATTCAGAACGAAACGTTCATTAGCTTCACCGAGCATGAGAAAATGTGCTTGTTGTTGAACCCTGGGTTCCTTATAACTAGCCACTTGAGCTTTTTCAGAGAATTTTTACCATCTACACTATTGCTTGTAGTCTGGTTGTTAGGTGAGGATCAAAATTAGCGACGTTGCCATGTAAACGTACAAGGTACTTTCGTCACTCATAGTTCTTCGCCCTCCCATGATGCCTTATTGCTATGGGTCCCATGAAGGATGTCACTAGTTGACCTGTCACACAGTGGAGCACCTTTTGCAAGTGGAAGGTCGCTGGTTCGATTTGGAGTTCAGAAATCTTTGCGTTCAAACTCGGTGACTGAGCGTTTGGACCAAAATTTACCAAATTTCTTCTCGTACTATATTCATTCACACCTTTGGATATCTGTGCATTATCAGCGCCCAACCCCTCACCGAAGTCACACAAAGATCTCACTCTCCCCTGTTAATCCAGTAGACGGATGCTTGGTGTTGGCTAAGGTCGAAGTTATGGGTGTGACAAAAATCATCGGTAGCTCAGCTGGTGGTCTATCTACCTGATACTTAGGAGACAGATGACTGATTTCCAGTTCGGATTGTTCATTTTGTTTTCATTCAGTGTTTTAATCGTCCTTGGCCATTTTCGCAAAACCCATTCGTTTTTCCATCTTTTTTTCATCAGATCCTTTAAATCCTGCAAAAATGACATCTGTTGGTGATGTTAGTTTTGAAGAAGCCCGTAAACGTGCTGGCTGGATCACTCCGGTGCCGGGCGGTATTGGTCCGCTCAATATAGCAATGTTGTTCCGGAACACGGTAAACAGTGCACGGTGGTCTGTCGGATTGCAAAGCCTATTATTTGACAGTATTTTTACGCGCTCTTCCAAAGTCCATTCAGAAGTGGACCAATACTGTCTGGAGCGTCCACTTAGTGTTAGCTGACGGGGATCTGTGGATGATAGAGAAACCTGCTTTTGCCATGACGCACATTTGTGCCTCTTAGGTTGTTTTTTTCCTGTTTTCTTTTCCTCTGTTTTGCGCATTTCAACTTGTTGACTACTAGTTTCACTTCATTTACTGTATTCCACCCAGAATTGACCGTTTTATTGGTTTACTCTTGTACACCGTGCCGTCAATAGAACTCGTTGTCCTGGATGAACTCTTGTCGTTCTCTTTGTGACTCGTATTATTCTCCTACTGTAAGGCTTATTCAAGCTATCAGTAAAATCCCACAACATGCTTGCATGAGCCTACCAGGACCACAAGGATTGCGGGAGCTGCTCTATAGTGGCCACATTCAATTAAAAACAGTAAGAACGTATCGGAATCAGACCAGCATATCGCGCGAACCCGCGGGCTTCGTCTACCCAATGAGTCCTAAGAAGGGCGAAACCCGTAGTAATCTGTCAGAGTTTTCAACACCGTATGTGTCTGGTACCGGGTGAAATTCCTCGATATCCTGAATGTCTCTCCAACTGAAACATGAGAGTCCTTTGTTTAGCACATTTAGTTGACTATTGCTGTAAACTAGCGTTCTTGTGAATGTTTCTTTACGATCAGTGAGTGCTTCTACGAATCAAAGGCAGTTTCACTGTTGCTGAGCCATGCTCTTTTTGAACACAGTCAATCGGTGGGACTTTCTATAGCGGGAATCTTATAAAACATTGTGCAAATGCCCCCTATCGTGGGTCTCCCTGTACAAACGTTACCACTCTTGGTGACTGGAAAGACTGAAAGGTCTGAATGTCTCTAGTTAAAGAAGTAACTGAAGAGAGTCTGGTATGGGAGTATAGCGTTTCCCCGAACAGGATCTGTTGGGTGTTCAACAGTAGATCCGTGGCAATGCAGCTGATGATACTGCTTTTGTCAGGCAGACCGGAACTAACCATGGTTGCCGTTGGCTAGCACGTCACAGACCATAATACCTTGTTTTTTTGTGCGGAGAATTCGGGTTCCGAATCTTGCAACAACCTTACAAGAACTGGGATGATTAGGTAGCATGTACGGAAATATTGGTAGCTCGGCTGTTTAATTAGGTTGTAGGTCAGATAGCTGTTGATTTGTTAGCCGCGCTTGGTGGCAATGCGCTGATACTGCTTTTGTCAGGCAGACCGGAACTAACCATGGTTGCCGTTGGCTAGCACGTCACAGACCATAATACCTTGTTTTTTTGTGCGGAGAATTCGGGTTCCGAATCTTGCAACAACCTTACAAGAACTGGGATGATTAGGTAGCATGTACGGAAATATTGGTAGCTCGGCTGTTTAATTAGGTTGTAGGTCAGATAGCTGTTGATTTGTTAGCCGCGCTTGGCAACTTAAACGGAAACATTTCGTCACCAACCGTGGGGTTGGGTGGGGAGCATAAATTCACACAACCATTGACACTATGTTTGTTAGCACCTTCACGAAATTCATACGAGCCTCACAGCCCTTCTTTAGCAGATTTCACCCTGCCTATCCTTGAAGACCATTCTGTGAAGCGATATGGCTCTGTTGATCAGAGGTCCAGGACTGTAAAGGGTCAACAGAGGGGAATCAAGACGTGTCCACTACAGTGAGTTTAATTAAGCCATTAACAAACTATCGATCTGAGTGATTATACGCACATCGTCATGCAAAACTGCCTGCATATAAACCGCTAACGGACTTGCACTATTTTGAGACCATAGAAGTTTGATAGCAGGCGTTCTAGTGTTTCAAGCCGCGTTTTAATTAGCGAACATCATGTTCTCCAGACTTGATTACAAAGCTTTCTTGCAAAGTGGGCTTTGCAGCCCACCAGAATGGACGCTAGTGGACACCTCGCGGCCGAGATTGGCATGAGCTACATACAGTGTGTTGTTGAAAATGCTATCAAGTAGCGGACTAGATTCAAAAGCTCCTAACAATTTTTTTCTCTCAGAGGGAGCTCTATGGGTTCTACGCTGATTTATGGAGAGGGTCAGATATTTTCTTTGTGTTCTGAAAACCGGAGACACTTTCCAATGCATCCAACGTGCTCATAACTGAGCCTCTAAACGAGATTCCATATTCATATCTTAGAGGTCCCACTTTTCCAGGGTGTTCGTCAGCTTGATATTCTTAAGCTCCTATCCTTCCACTAAACCTACCCATGATATCATTCCCTCCTTTTTCTGTTTATTATGTCCGCCAAATCGACCGCTCCTAGTAACCGGGTACTGAGCCTTATCTGGGGACTGGTATCTTCACGGACATATTAAGCCACTGTGCACCATCTGTGGAAACTGACTGCCATTTGGGGGAGATAGGGATTCTGGGGAGTTGTTACAGTTTACTTCATTATGTGAAATAGTATTTTGTCTCAACTACATCCAACGCCGCCATAATTCATCTAAAATCGGATAGTAATGACATTGTGCTCAAGATCTAAATTCGCGGTGGAGTGAAAGGTTTGAGGACCGTTGTTCTGAAGTCGAAAAACATCACACACTACTGATGGGAGATTTACTAATCGATCTGACAGCATGGTCGACGGTTCAGGACATCGATTTTGGGTCTGGTGCTATAGGAGCTTCACATGTCTATGACTTCAATAATTGGAATATTGCTTCTCTGATTCAGGGTCCATTGAGCAAATTGTTTCGATTTGTGGAAACGTGTTCCGATCATTTCAAGTGAAATGGACAGGTCGGTGTCCGGACACTATTCAAGCGAATTGAAACACTCTGCAACACAGTAGAATCTAAAGTAAAAGAAGAGAAACGCCTATACAGAATCTTTCAAAGGAACGGTTACCCAAGGAATTTCGTCTGGAGATCTTTGAGAAAATGCAATTCAACCAACGCGACAACCGGAAACACAAGCAAAACAATCACATTACCATATATCAAAAACATTTCGGAGATGACCGCCAGGATACTACGACAGCATGCCATAAAAGTTGCCCACAGACCGACTGACACGCTGTGAAGAGTAACATCAAAACCAAATGATACTTAATGCAATGGAAAATAC
>NW_008751657.1:3471283-3489484 GCF_000715545.1 Opisthorchis viverrini | reverse complement strand
ACCGAACATAAGCTCGCCACCAAGAGACATGACCAACTCTCTCTCATCTCTGCACACGAAGATGAGGAAGGACACCATTTCGATTGGAATAACGTCAGAATACTGGGCCAAGCAAGAACAAAGAAAGAACGCGAGTTCATGGAGGCGTGGTACTCCACTGGTGGGGCAATAAACAGGCACATTGACATTGATCCTGCCTACCAGCCTCTGAGGACAAAGGAAATCCAGAACCACAGAACCCGAGGCCGGACAAGGACTCAAAGAAGAAATCAATAGAACAGCAGGCTACTAAAAATAGGAGGCGCGCCACAAACCAACAGATAAGCCGACCACGACGCAATACAGATCAAGAACGGGCCAATCAGAATCCAGGTTACAGCGCAAAGACTGCTCTCTGTAGACTATATAAACGCAGGCACGAAGAGAGGAACTACCCAACCAACAGCGCACTGAAGATGTCTCCTCGAATGGTGACGAAACGTTTGCAAATCAATTGCCAAGCTCGACGAACAGATCAACAGCCACCTGATCAGTTACCAAACAATACACCCGAGCTACCAATATTCCAACACATTATGGCCAGTCTATTAGAAACATTTTCCGAAATAATGTGTGCTACTTACTGTGTGGGAGTAGTTAAATCTAAACTTGAAATGTTTATAACGACCCAGAGAAACGGTTAAGTGACACAATGGCCAATTCATTTATCTCACTTTTCCTTCCCACCGGTCAACCATCGTATGTGAAGTGTGAGGCACCACAGTTCCCCACAAGAAAATGACCAATGAAAACAGCTCAGCAGCAACAGAATTAACATCGGTTTGCAATCTGGGAAATCCCTTTATGCTGAATCCCATTTTGAATCCACTTTTCTCGTGCAAAAACAGAACAGTCAAGATTTTTGTGATTTAACGTTTATCTAGAGTGGCTTTGGAACCGCGAGTGACGGTTAGACTGCCAACAGGTTATTTCTAGACATATTACCTCCAAGTTTCGATTGCTCAATATTATTTTTTGCTTCGCACATGGTCGCATATTGTCTCGGTCCCGACCACGTTCTTTCAAAGAATCGTCAAAGTGCGAACGGGTAGAATGTCCTCTCGAATTAACTCTTGTTGTGTCAATCGTATTTAGTGGCACAATTTGGACGAGGCAGACTTCTTAGTTGTAAAAGCTTCATCGCATTCTACTGAGACGAACGAGTTGGAAAGGCTTGCCCACATTAGAGCTGGAATTCCTTGAGGCATCTACTAGCACAACTTACGACCTTCCGAAACACTGTTTGGGTTTACAGTATGCGGCTGAAGGTCTCCTGAGTCAAAATGGTAATAGTTAAGCATTAGCATGTATAACTGTTCTATCGCTTTCAATTATGATGGTTTTAATGCATCGTGCTAGTCGGCAACACTGGGAAGTCAGCTAGTGGTTCATGTATCATTTGGTAATGCTCGCGAAGGTTCCGTGAGAAGCCATGTGTTTCTCTTCCCCCAGAGAGTCGACTAAATGTAATTACTTTCAGCTGCCGTATGACAATGGAGTACATGAACAATTACCAAAGCAACTCAATCAACCAGTCTAGCATGGTATCGGCGATTGGCGAGACTTACTGTCTGATTGGTTACTCCCTCTGTTATTAATATTCTATATATTTATTTACATTTTAATATATGCATCTATACTTTACATATTTGTTTCATAGGTTATCATACAATTCCCCTGTAGCATGGGACCGTTTCACCGAGACATGATTTGAAAAAGTTAGAGATGTACAGGCAGTTGTCAATGATGACCGATACCCGTCAGTCTACACCCGCCGAAATTCCTATAAAATATTATGACCGTTTCGGTTAAGATTTGTTTTACCGGTTAATTGAACAGGAGACGAAGTTCACCACCCTGGACTGTTGTATTTTTGTTGCCACCATGGATAGATAGCACTCTTGTGCAGCGATATAAAGATGTCTACGTTATTTGTGTAGCTCGCTTGTATTTCCGACAAATACATCGGCAATAAAATACCCCTCGTATGATGTTACTGGCAATATACAGGTGGCCAATTTGTGCTACATTTTTCTGTGGTCCATCAGACCGACAGTAGAACACAATGAAAGATTAGATGTGTAAAACGTGAGTAAACAAACGAGGGTAGTTGTTCAGTCTAATCAAGAAAGTCATTGTCGAGGTGTAAGGTGTTTTACACGTAGAAGTCACAGATCAGCAGTTACACCTGACTCGGCTGCGTCCCGGCAGATAGTTGTAAGGAGTGCATTGATGATGATTCCCAACAAGGATGAAGCAGTTGTACAGTGCTTTCCGGTCTTTCAGCGTGGATTTAGTTCAGTTACAGAGCAAAATCCTCGACGGAATTCCAGAATTTCCTCACGTGACCAACAAAACAGATGCACTAGGTCATGTCATGAGTGACTACTGGAATCAGTGAATACAAATGGTGATAATCAAGTAAAATCGATCAGTGTTGCGGTCTTGTGGTTACAAGAGGACGAGGGTTAGTTAACACAGCATAGACGGAAAATATTCACTGGATGCGTCATCCTCTATGCTAAAAAGCCGAGAAGCACCGTCCAGCTTTTCATTGTTGTTGCGAACAATCAGCTATGCGCATCTCATGAAACTCAGAGAGTTTCGAATCAGCAACCTTCCGGCTAGTGGTTCAACACTTAGCCGTTTGGCCGTGAGTAGCCGATTAGCTCTCACCCAGACAGATAGAAATTATTACTTGAAAAGGGAAATGAGTGATATGTATGTGAGTTGGACGGTAAATGCTACTCAAATCCATAGAGTAAAAATGGACTGCTGCACCAGTATCACATTGTTCAATTTGAGTAAACTGCTTCAGAATTTCTCAGTTTTAGGCAGAAACTAGCGATTAAAAAAGTCTGAAAACCCACAATTTGACTGTTTCCCAAAAGGCGTTCATTACTGGTGAAATTTGGACGTCGCCAGAAACTAGGATTAAAAAAAGTCTGAAAACCCACAATTTGACTGTTTCCCAAAAGGCGTTCATTACTGGTGAAATTTGGACGTCGCTATTCAGGCTGCCTCTAACGCAGATGCCTGGTGATTCTCGCATTGTGTTAGTGAACAGGTACGGTCGAATGGTACACTAAACTAGTGTATGCAACCATGTTATCTGGGTCTTTTTTAGGTGGAATTATACTGAACGTAGGTTCCTGATCGGATATAAACCAGACGTCATTGTCTGTTCTTATCATTGCTCTGATAAGGCATCCTTCAAAGCTTTTTCTCACTGTCTGGATGATGAGTGCATAAATTCAATTGTATGCAGATTGCTCTTGAAGTGGGAAGCAATAGTGAGAGAAAGTTGGGGACATCTCCCCTAAATGGTTAGTCCGAAGAAAGAATGCGAACCCGGTGTTGAGCATTCAAAGAGCTTCATCATGAAGAATGCTTCAATCCCTTGAATTCTATTCAAGCCGAAAAATTAAACGGTCTTGGTGCAGCCCAATCAAATGGAGAGTGGTACAAACGGAAGATTTAGTTGAGCCCCCCTTACCACTAAGTTAAGTAGCGGGTGTGTATCTCCACTGACGTATAGTTCGGGAAGTAATGGTGACGAAAACTCGGTGGACCACGCCGAACTGAATTGCCTTGCTACCTTGAGTGACCTTTTTTCTCATTCTCTTTCGTCTCCACTGTTAAGTTCAACTGGCTGTGGACATTATTCTGTGTGATTTTTTTTACTTCTTGTGGCCCTTCTTAATATAGAATTCACAGAAAATCCGCGTATCGCAATTTTTCGATGCTTTTTAAACGCAAATGTTTCTCACTGGGATACCTAGTACGAAGCTTTCACCTCATTTTTTATATATGCTGCTGAACGGAAATTGTCTATTTGTTGCTCACAGGCCAAAATTAGTTTCCAACTGTCCCCGTTAATAAGGATAGTGGCAACTATATTTTTACATCAAAGAGACAACTCATTTCTCGTGATTTTAATGTTCTTAAAAATCCGCAAAACCGAAGGTATCTTTGATAACGTACACAGCTCGTTTGAATCTCACTGGTGCGCCTTTGCCAGATAGATATGGAACAACTCAGGGATACGGCACTGTGGAATGTAGATGTACGAACAGCCGATGCGCTTTGGATAGTCTCTATTGGGCTTGTTTGTAATACTCCTTTAAGCGTGCGCTTTTGCGAGAGATCGCCAACGTCTAGTTCGTTGCAAACCTTTTTACTCGTATATTCTCCTTTTCGCAAAACTTTTGTTTGCATACTTCGAATCTGAATTGTACATGAGAGATGATTAACATCCCGTCGTGATCAGATTGGTTCCACATCACTCCTCAGCTGGAGGAGTTTCACCAAGGCCAAAAACTGGCAATATGATTGAGCATCGGCTCTAAGAATCTAGACTGGTTGGTGCTCAGATATTTGTTGCGTCTCTTACAAATGATGAGTTTGTAAATCTTGATGAACACAAGGAAGTAGCCATACGTTTCGAGTCACGAAATGGTAAGGTATTTACTTGATACAGCGCGAATTAGACGATCCTCTCTGACAAACAGCTAAGAACTACAGAAGTGTCGTATGAAAGTTTAAGGAGAACCACATAACCCGTTTCTCGCCACAGTTAACAGATTTGAGACTTATGATGGATGTCCATTTGTGAAATTGGGATGCTTTGCTCACTGGTTTGCTATCAGCCGGTTTCATCAGAAATAATTGGCCTGACATCAAACATCGCCACGATTCTTTATTTCTCTCTACCCACCCCCGTGTTTATTCCCCTCGGAGTGGTTTCCGAACAAATGAAAGGGTGGTAGTGGCAATCAGCACTCGATGTCACTGCCGAAGGACCAAACGCTCATCTCCGCGCGCCCGCGTTGTCGCAATCACGGGAATATAGTTCTGTCAAACCGGTTTATTACGATTGTAAATGAACGCGGACATAAATTCACCCTGAGTTGCGAGGATAACTAGCCATGGTCTAATTACAAATTCACCACCACCTGGTCATCAAAGGCAATAGGCTCAATGCAACAGTCTTCATCCCATTGCCAGAGTCACCAACGCTACTCGGAAAGCGGTTAATTAGCGGCTTACTCCCGCGGGAGGCCGTGAATATGTGTCCGGGTGGTAATTACACTTTGTTACGATCAAAACGAAACCGCAGTTTGTTGTCAGGGCTGAACAGTGTCGTTTAACTGATGGCAGGATGAGTGTTTGTTTGACTAATTTTAATCGTTGCTTGATTCAGCAGTTATGTTTCTAAACTAGCACTTGAGAGCTGTTTGAACGTGGGTTATCCCCTTTATTGTTTTGGTTGGACTAGCACTAATTCTCGAGAAATACACTACTTTGCAACTCAATTCGGTTTTCACGAGAGACTCAATTGAATCTCTCGTTTATGATGTTCTCCAGCTGAATGTGCTGCACACAGGCCGCCTCATGATTCAGTCGGCACGATATTCGAGATATCGCAGTATATTTTCATAAAAGAAACTACTCGCAAGTTTGCTGAAAACGCTTCGACAGCCCACGACCGGTTTCGCCCTTCATGGGGCTCATCAATTAGGCACAGTCCCCAAGTTTCCGTCAACCTTATGTTCTACTTGAACCCAAATTGGACCGTTTTCGAAAAGTACACTCACTCGCAAATCAATTTGGTTTTCGCCCCAAGAAGGGCGAAACCGGTCGTGGGTTGTCAAAGAGCTTTCAGCAACCTTGTGGATAGTTTCCTTTATGAAAATAGCACTGGTTTTCTAAAGGTTACATAGACCAGCAATCTGTCCGAGTGTGTCGGATTGATTGCACTTCCATGCGCATAAAAGTGACGGAATTTCCACCAGAACAACCAAATCATTTTGAGCGTGCTGTGATTACTTGGGTGTATTGGCAGTAAATACCCACAGTCGGTACCTATTTGAGTTTGAAATATGGTCTCTTCTATAAGAGAAGAAACGGTAAACCTGCCTTGTCATAAAACGGCGTAACTCGTGTCATAGTAGGTTCATTCTGCACCCTTCCAAAAATACTGCGTTATTTTCTTAACTCTGTCGTGGTCCGCGTCCATAATAAAACGTTATAACACTGTTCCTTCAGGGATGGAGAGCAGTGATGAAAAAATTTTGACAATGGACTCAGGGGGGGGAGAGTATAAGTTCACGCAGAATCGCGTAAATCTATGGTTGGTTGTTTTTCCATTTATCAAGATGCAGACCAAATTTGCCATTATCTCACCTTCCAAGTGGCAATCATTACATTGCCGTGATAGACTGTGTCTGCATGTAACTTCGACCGAGCCGATAGACCTGTCCGATAATCGAAAATCCGACCAAATAAAGGCTACCAATGAACCTCTTGGTCTGCAGGTGCTGTACGGGGTCAAACAGTGGATAACATTGTGCGTGGGTCTTGGTGCTCACCATTCAGCATGGGCCGCGGCGATCTAAGATATCCTTGGGACCGATTCATCCTTCTCCAGGAGAAAGTCCCCGCAAACTTAAGTAGAAATTGAGTGATATAACTGGTTAAATCGTGACAGTCTTCATTCAGTCTGAAGAAAAAACAGGGATGGTTTGGGGACCTTAATGAGCAATATAGTGCATCGTTACACGCGACACATCTGTAAAAAACCGAATTATAAGACAAAAATATGTAATGTATTTTATAAAATTAAATGTATACTATGCCTTACAAAATCAAATAAATAACAAGGTGTCTCTGTTTAGGGTTTCTTCAAAAATCGTTAGTAAACCTTTCGGCCTGTAGATAAGTCCATCCGTCCGTTATAGGGATTTGGCCAAAGGTTGAGTTATGCCATAATAGAAGACGACGAGAGCATCGCAGTCATGTATCATGGTTATTGGTACAGCAAAGATACTTATTCATATTAGGGTCATTGATTTTAGTTGTGATTGCAGAGCTTTCAGAGAAAATGTGAAATAAAGAATCATTCCAGCAATTAAAATCGTACACTGTCAGTTCCCAATCAATATGTGTTGCGTCTCCTGGTGCCTTTTGGTGTTAGTCCTCTCCGAATTCGCATATATACTGTTCATTCTCTAGTAACAACCATTTTCCGATCAAGATGATTTTCCCCAAGACATGAAAACTCCACAACGAAAACCATCTGATGACACAACAGCTTTCCTCAGCGAGCCCCCTGTTTCGTATCAATTATCTTATTTCATTTAATCCGTAGACGGACTCTGCAGACCAATAGTTTTTATCACGTTATCCTATAATCAGAGCATTTGTCACGTGCACATTTACTGGACTATTTCCAGGTTAGAAATGTCAGGACATGTTGACGTTTCATGAAGAACTTTGCTGACTTGTTGTGACATCAGTATACGTGACTTAGCTGATGGATCACATTACATCAGAGCTTGTTCGTGATTAGCCGGTCCGTCTCTAGTTTCCGGAATCGATACCACAAGAATGGATAGCCTCGGTACTTGTGAGGTCCACAGGCAAATTTTATGGCCTGCTATAGTAGTTGTCAAATGGCTGGTTGAAACAGTTTCAGGCTAGAAGAGGCGTTAGCAAGCCAATAAGTGTTCGAGAATGAATGTAAACGGCAGAAACGTGTGGCGTGTTGATTCACCCATAGCTGCTTACCTCTGCCGTGCCCGTCCTTTCATAAAATTACAGATCAGGCAGCCCCCATAGTTGCGGAACTGACTTTTGCAAGAACTCGAAATCAAAGTCGAGTTCCTCTTCCCTTCTTACATTATCGTGATTGTCCTTTACTGCTGCGAACGACAAATGGAACGATCACTTTCGTTTGCAATCAAATCTACCATAACAATGCACCATTTGCTATTGCAAATGGTATATAAGTGATGGGCAGCCTGCAATGAAAACGAGTTTCGACGCGCAAGAAGACAGCGTAGAGCATCAGGTAATACAGGCAAATCATTTGGAAGGCAACAAAGACCAAGTACGTCAAGAAAATAAAGTGCCAGTATGAACAGGAGAACTGCCAAGACCATTGTCTATCGCCATCGGCATATCCGGGGGTGGATATTTTCCTTTATCTGCATCATTCTGCATTGGCTGATATGTGTACGTTCGCAGGACGACCGCGCTCTAAACTCCGACGCGTCGCTATCAAATAGACCACGATGACGTCAACCCGACTGCTGACAAAACGTCTGCCATATAGTCGTCAAGCGCAACGAAAAACTCTCCTGTCAGACTGTCAAATGTTTTGCAGATATCACTAAGAATTAACGCAGCATGATGCTTGTGATGATACCGCTTTCACAAAGAGGCCAAATCCACTTGTAAGCTGGATCACCAAAAATAGAGCAAATCAATCTCTCATTTCAAATAGAAATATTCTCATATCTCATGAGCTTTCTGCATTCCAAAAAGACGGATGTCTACATTTTGTAAGGGGAGAGCTCAGTATTCAAGAAAACATCGTCAAAGTATCCGGTGACCTCCTACAGCAGAAATTTGGTTGTAATAGCATGAAGCTTTTCATCAATGAGTTGCTGAACCCTCCGATTCACTGTCCTCTGGGGAATTATCGGCGTCTCGTCGTCCTGTGTCTTTCCATCAAGGAGGGTTACCAGTCCATTTGGTTTTGATAGATCGTCCAGAACGGGATTTTACGGAATTCGAACATTTTATGCGCTGTTGATTTTCGGTCCATGTACAGTGTTGATGTTGAGGAAGACTGTTCGGCGTTTGGAGCAGCAAGTAGCCTTTATCAAGAAACATCGGTAAAATAAACAAACTGAGCATAAATCAGCTATCACACTCTATGCATTAGCATAGGTCTATTGGGTCATAGGGGATAACATACATATCTTGGAGGAAAATTTGAACGTGTTTGCGTAGAGGCATCTTGTCTGATAAGTGTTTACTCGCACGGCAGCTTCTTGCGTTAACACGCCTGATAATTATGAGTTATCTGGCATTTGGTCGGGCCCAGTTCATCTTACCAAGGCAACGCGGGCACTACGTGACGTTACAAGGCAGTCTAAAACGTGGGCACACATAGTGGTAAAAACACAGCTCTAACACCAGTGTACACATGTCAATTAACTGGCTGGTCTTTGGCTAACAGCATTGAAAATGTTCTCACGCCAGTCACTCGTTCTATTGTATTGGTCGGAATATCGGGCATTTCCAATCACATGGAAAATACTTGCGACCTATTAGGTAATCATCGTTTCAGATAAACAATCGTTTGATAAACAATCGGTGGGATTTACCGATCTTCTCTGAACCGAATGGGAAATTTCCATTCACCATATCCAACATGTCAGCCATCACATTTAGTATAGAAAAATCCATGTTTCATCTGACTGTCCCCACCAGACTGGATCAACTGGTGGCTGGTTTGCGTTGCAATGCACACAAAGGAGTGAAACTTCCTTGGAACTTTTTGCACATTTCTAGGAATTTATTCACAGTGGTGGTCAGTGTAAAGGTAAACAATATTTTTCTACCACAAAATGACAGTTTTTAGTAAGAAGCCAAGAAGGTGGACTGCTGTCATATCTGACAAGCTTTTAAATGAGTCGAACTTCAACAAAAGTGGGAGTAATTCAACCCGATAATCTGTTGTGATAAGTTTTTTCGATTCTGCGGACGACCTGAATGCTTATTCATGATCTTTTCTCGCAAACATCACGCTATTCCCTCTTTAGATACCATGGATGGGTGGTCCACCGACATTTGTTCACACGTGACGGCTCTCTTTGTAAGTTGTCCGACCTTGCTTTGGAACAGCAGGATAGCGTTCTTGTGGGCTCACTGCGCAAGATGACTGCATCGATTGCGCTTCTGGATCTGAGATATTTCGATTCACCTGTCCGCCGACCTGTTTACTCGGGCTTATGACTTGTTTATTCATGCTAAAACAAAGACTGTTTCGGCGACCGTTTCCCACCCGCGATGCAAAACTTTTTCTAACATAGTCAATCAAAATCATGTTCTTGGCCGGACATCTTGAAAATCTGTGTAGGATTGTCCTTTCTGTTTGCACACTAGCAACTCTCGGACGAGCAACTCACGCCAAACCCTGATAATCTGTGGCTGTTTCTATCTATTCATTTATCTGTGGGAGGGCAAACATAGGAAAGGCGCGTTTTTCCTACGGATTTAGCCGGACTTGAGGGGTGTCCTGTCACAATTAACATTACTACATGTACTAGGCTTCAGTACACGTCATAAGTCATACATAATACAGCTTGAGGAGTGTGATGCACACAGTGTTTTTAGCACGTTATCGCCACATATCCGAATCAGTCAAAGCGATATACATCTTTCCGACGAAGGACGACTCAGCAACGTTAGGGACGACCGTTGACCTATTGGACAGCCGGCTGCTTGGATTTCCTATGGCATTAGATATAATGCAAGAAACCATCAAAATGGCGACTTCTGTGTTCACGGATCCAAGCGGCTTTGATCAGCAGTTGGTTATGTTAAATCGGTGATATCCAATATGAATGAAGCATTGTGTATGGTCAACATCCACATCAGACCCCGGACAGTGTATCGTGAACCCATTTGTCATTAGGTAAAGTTGAAACATCAAACTTCGCTTAGCACGGTTGATGTTATGTAATCACGTCTAAGAAGTATCAGATGATTAGGCCGTCGTAAAATGGCTGTAGGATGCGCAGCACACGAATCTGTGACTCGTGCAACATCGATTCAGATGACTGACGGCACGGAACTAATAACAGTACTATTTATAACAATAAAAAGTTGATTGTATCGGTGTGTGCTGCTATTCGACCAAGCTGAGCCTAGATTGGACACCGCGTCGTGATATGGAAGGCGATCATGCAGAAGCGGTTGCCAACAGCAGTTATTCACCTGTCCTGAACATCATCGAGTATCTGCATTTTCATTTTTCGTCACGCGTTCTGACCTCATGCGTGTGTACGACAATATTTAGCAGATAAAAGCACGCACATCTTATAATGTTGTGAAAATGAGGACTTTTTGACAATACTGTGAACGGTCCTCCTTGAAATGATGTTTTCGTTCTCAGACTGCTTTTACGTGTGGATATTCTCTATTCCAAAATCGAGTGATTCTTATTGATACACGCTACTATCGCTCTTGTTGTAACAGTGATCCACGGCGCCATTCGGGGGTTGGGAGTGAGGGAGTGGTTGATCGTCAATACATCGACAGGGCAAAACATTGGAATATATGCACATAGAATGTGGACTGACATTGATTAGCGAACTGATGCGACCTGTGTGATAAACCACACCGTTCTCAGTGCTATTCGTACTCATGCGAATTGGATTTTGTTTTGAAACACTCTAGAATAAACATCCGGTCCTGTTGCCCACTCTGAACTTCACTGTACATACCGTCCTGTATACGTTCACTCAAGTCAAGCGCAGGTGCGTCTGCTAGGGCCATGAATTTCACGTAAAAACTGGTGTAATATAATTGTAATGTTTAGAAAACACAAACCGACTAAACAGTGAAAGGGAGTTTACTCTTGGTACTACGTCTGCTTTGCAACGCAGTTTTGACACCATGTATGAAAACCCGGAATAAGAAAGAGTTTCTCCATAGAGAAGAAACACCTTCAATGGTAAGATTCCCGGATAAGAAAAATTACCTTGTTCACAGTAAAAGCCTGTAGGTACCATTGCCGGGAAACAGAAAACATTATAAAATGAAATCCGAAAGCCGATAGTTAATATGGTGCGAAAATTCTGTCTGCGCAGGTGAGCTCTGCCATCAAGGAAAGTTTTGATATCTGTCGTCGTTATGATCGTTATCATAGATTTACCAGATCCGTCTAAACTTCAGGAGATTGTCACTTTTAGTTGTTGTTGTTGGTTGCCGTATGTTACCGAGACCAGTGCATGTCAGAGGGTTAGGACATGTTTAATAATATGGGTTTTCGAACGGCCGACGAATCCAGTGACCCAGCCAATCACTTGTAATCAGGCAACCTTATCAGAAAAGTTTTCTATCATAGCGATTCTGAAAGTGTGTTGGTTAGATACGGGTCGCTATTAGCTGAGTGCGAAGTGACATTTCTTCAGTCCACTTAACCTGACGAGCATAACTAGTCAGTTTGTCCCAGACAGTCAATTTATCATGGAAAGATGGAACCATGTCTGCAGGAAAGTAATTCTTGGAAGACATTTCGGTGGTTAGACATTTTGAAGGGGCAGTCTCGTTAAAACTACAGTTTTAGGTGTTGCGAAGAGTGCAGGTGAAAGTAAATCAAGAAGTGAGGCTTTGCCCCATCTTACCCATTGTTACAGAGAAGCCGGAGGAAAATGTATGCCACTGTTAATCTCCAAGAGTAACAGTTCCGGGCAAAAGGTGTGGCTTGTGAAACAAATCACACCGCCCGGGCAATCGACAAAATAGCCAGTAATTGGTGGAAATTACTGAGGTCTTTTTGCTCGATAGAGAGGACATAATCTGGCAAGTGTTCTAAACTGTCAATGAGCATGAATGCAGTCTGTCGTGGTTTGTGCGACAAGCATACTGCACCCTCAAAACTTGCTTTACTTTTTACGTATAGAGTGGAAATTTGGACACTTCTCTGAACAAAGTACACCCGGCTATTAAGATCAACGTTGTAATATCCGAGGTACTGGTATAACGGTTCGTCTACTTAACCAGCCAGAGAGTAGTAATCTATCGTGAAAAGAAACAGAACGCCGACACATCCATCCACACATTTACAAATTTAAGGATGTATTTTGAGCTATCAAGGTCCTCATTCTCTAACCTCAACTCATCTTTATGGGGGACAACGCCAGGTTTGGCGATCCTAGCGGTTGGCACTCCTCAGATTGTGGAGTAGTACTCAGTGAACAACCCCATTTGCAAATCAGTCAAGGCAGAAAATAAAGTCCGACGTGTGCTTCTTACCTTTAAGTGTAGATCAACCGCGCGTCTAATATATGAGAAAAAGCAAGTGAAAACACGTAGTGGACCATAACCACAAATGTTCACGAGTTTTTGTTTATGTGATTTTTACATTATATTTTCGCTTACTTTTGTTGACGCAGCCAATAACAGATTTTAGTCAGTGAACTTTGTACTGTTGGTCCATCGGCTAAGAGAATTCCCCTTATATTACCCTGCACATAAGGGAAAATATTCAGGTTCGTAAAATGTCATTGAGTAATGCGATAAATGGTTTAGTTAGAAACTGCCAATTTAAAATGACATCACATGTCTTGGCTTTCACTTTTAACCTGTTTGGTATTGTTAGTTCTACCTCCATCAATTCCGAATAGGTTTAGTTTGCTTTGTTCACTAGCAAGGATCTGGCCAATCAACAACCTGGGATCAGTAACTATGCGATGAATTATTTTATGAAGCCTTCACTTCAATGGGATGTTATCCTATCCAACGTCACTGCGCATCGCCCCAACCAAAGCTACAAAATAGAAGCAAATGTAAGCTTATGTTACTGCGACCACGGCTAACTGAATTCAGATTTGTGTGGCTTGATTCAAGGATAAACATCAATCAAGATTTGGAATCAAATTTTATTTATCTGGTAGGTTCGTCTCAGTGACATTCCGTCAAGTACACCGATCTTCGGGGGCTGAGTCCATAATTTTTGAGTGAACACTGTTATGAAGAGGTGGTACACCCCGGTCCGATGCAGATTCCGTGGACAATGAATTCAAATGTGAAGCATTCTCATCTGTGCGGGACTGTCTGTTGGTAGGGGAAAAGATATGGACTGGTGAATACTGATCCGTCCATCGGGGCCCACAAAAATATTTGGCCATGCTCCTTAAGGGTGCAGTAGTTGTATGAGCTTCTTCCTTCGCAGCAGGTGTCGGCAATGAATAAAACCTATTCAGTAAGTGTTCGGTCTTTTGAAGAGCGTGATCATGGCTTGCCTCCAGGTTCTCACTCTTGTTTTCGCGTATAAGTTGATTTGATCTGAGTGGAGTCAACGATGAACTAGAAGAAGTCTGTTCCGATAGCTTGCACCAAACTACAGTGCTACTTTTTGCCGCATGATTTGCAGTAGCTTTCTCGGTTTCAGCCTTTGTGCGGCCCACCACCGAAGTCAGTTGCTGAATGATCTCCCCGTTTGAAAGGTCACTGGATGTATGGATATTTGTAGGTTTATTTTCTGTGAAATAGGAGTTCGGTTCGGGTGACCTAGAATTGGTTGTGTGCATTCCTTCTGGCCCAGGTGAACTTGAATTGTCGGTCGGAACTCCATATCGCGTTGCATAGTACATTTGCGTCACGCGAAGTAGGGTTTCCCGGAGATATGGGTCTTTGCCTGAAATGCAAATAATATGAGAAGAGGTGACGACAAGCAATGAGTACTATTCATTGTATCAGTACCAATAACGAATGGTTAGCATAACTAATGTTGAACTACGGAAACACAGCGACAGGGTTTTAATTAGACTGTCTGCTGTGGTTCAGACGATATCATGTGGCACCGCCGTGTGGCAAAAATGCAACCGGCACAATGTCCGTTTTACATTCAGGTGGGGATCTAAAAGTGATATGCACAAATATTTGCCACTATTAGTTTTTTTAATAAATATCTTCATTACATCAAGCAAATACAAAGATGAAAAATGACAGCTAAATCCAAGAATCCGGTCAAACAAGAAGGTACGATTACCATCGGACGAAATATACGAATCAACAGATCTTGAATTTCCCCTGTCTCTCCTAAGCGTTGACTGCTTTTGGGTTTAAAATGTACACGGCAAATTCTTAAAATGATGAATTATGCAAGAGACCGGAAAACTCTGTCAAATCTTAACATCCAAATGGATGCTTGTTCGTCTAACCTTCGATTGTAAATGATAACAGAATAGGCTACAAATCAGTGTATTGGTAGTGTGAGGTTTGGGAATTTTCGTACAGATTTCATCCCGTAAGTAAAGTCGATCTATGCTGAAGCACTCTACAGCTAGTTTATCCCTATTAGAAATCATCAAACAGTACGTATCTCATGACACACCTGAGGGTCTCATCCTCACTAGATCCCGGCTACACGTATGAAGTCTTAACCGCTCGGACAAAAGCGGCTCATCTCCATTAGGTCACTATAAAGGAGAATTCGTTCCATCCACTATTAACTAAGTAACTCTCCGGATTCATTGTCATGGTGTACAGAGGACGAGGTAAATCGAAGTGCTGGTGTCCAGTATACGCCTATTCTTGGCTGTATTGATTAGATCAAGTGATGCCAAGAGAAACTGCTTAAGGAACACTTTGGTAACGGTCTATATTACTTTGGATAGTTGTGTGGCCGACAGATATAGGTAAATGATGAAAGCTTGCACCGTGATGCATTTCATTGGTAAGTGGAATCGACAACTTTAAAAGCAGATAGCTACATTCTTTTTGGGAAGAACTAAGGCAAAGAAACAGTTTCAGATGACCCGGAAAAGAGAAGAGTGGTGTTCGAAAGCCCATTACGCCACAAGACAATGTTGGAGGTAACCATGAGCAATAACTGGCTATCCGAAAAATGCCCCTAGACCAATGAAAAATCTCCTATTGGAACTGAACTGTCTATTCAGGATAACTGAGCAGGTCATTTTCTGATGAGGCTAAACGAAGTAGTCTAAATCTGGCACACTGAAAATCAGAAATATTTGCTGGCAGGATCGCCAGTGGTGCCTCTTTCCTTGGATAAAGATAACCTGTCAGATAAGTTATGTTAATGGATGATCATCCTTCATGAAGGACAAACCAGTTACTAGCACTTGTCATAGAGTTTAGTATTACATAGACGAGGATAATTGCGATAACAGTAAAAAAAATACTTTGGCGAGAATGGTATTCTACTCACTCAATACATTCAGTGTGACTTTGCTCAATTAAATCCAAAGCTGCGAACTCTGGTCAGAAGATCGTTTGGTCACTAATATCGAATTCTTTAAGCCACCACCTGCCTCACTGCCGTCCGTCACTTTTGCTTCTCCCATGACAAACCCTGATTGCTGGTTCGCAATAAGGGTAGCAATGAATAGCAAACATTGCTCTGCGAAAAAGGCCGATTCCGCATGCGAAAGCAAATTAGTCATTCGTGTGAGTGTCCATAACACTGATTCGACATCTGGCAGGCGACATTAATTGCTTCCATTTACGGGCAAATGTCAAAAATGACAGCTTTTCTGAATTTCTACATTTTGCGTAAAATATCGGATGCTAAAGCAAGAAACTTGCAACTGTTTCCCGGAGTTCTAGAAACCAACTGATGAACAAGAGTTCACGTCAAATTCGACTCTAACTGAGTGAGTGTATTTCGCTAATCTCGTGCAATTTGGTTTCAAGTAGAACATAAGGTTGACGGAAACTCGGGGACTACGCCTACCTGATGAGCCCTAAGAAGGGCGAAACCGTTCATGGGCGGTCGACGAATTTTCAACGAACATATGAGTTGAACAGTGATGTTTCAGAAGGGTTCGGTAAACTAATGATAGTTTGACAAGCCCTTCTGAAACGATGACTTCTCAGTCGATTCCAAACTTTTCTTATTTACAAGAACAGTGATAGTTAAACTTTGTGAAAAGCTGTCATGTTCCAGGTCATATTGTGTGAAACAGCTTTCAAGTCGTCATTACAGAAGCTTAGGGAATTCTACTTTTTTAGGACTGATGTTTTATAGATAGCACCTCAGTTAGAGTAGACCACCTTCGTTGACCTTCGTGTGGCTAATCTAGTGGAGTGGTTTACCGGCAATCACATTTTTCATCTGCATACACAGAACAGTTGAATTCCAAGGCGTCTGGCACTTGACTTTCATATCACTATACTCCTTTGGAATGCTTACTATGGGTGGCTACTTTAACAAAACAATGTGCACACAGACATTGCTGTGCTTGTTTGTTTCTGAGGTCATAAATGATAGAGCATTAGTAAAAACGGGAAGGTCTTCTCAGGAGGATGTGTGACTCATAAAGATATCTGTGCCTCACATAATGACCAACTTATGAATACAATCATCTTAATCCTGAATGTAACAAAACAGTTTTGTTCGTGTAGTTTAACTCGGAAAAGAACCCACTTGGTAGTGAATGTTTGTGCAGACCATTTGCGTGTGCGCGATTTGTAATGCCACCGTCCTGGGATGGTTATTCTTTGTCCGAAAAGTGCTACAATTCATGGTTATGCGTTTTTGAAAAGGCGATAAACAGCACAAATTCATTCAGTCTCTTGAACCCCGGGAAAAGTTGTTACTAGCTAATAGTCTAGCAAACTGTGTAACTTCCTGCTTTTTGAAAAACACGCAGGATACTTAAAACGTTTGTCTCAGCGTAACCCGCTAATATGGGTGTCACGAGCAAGCTTTTCAGTGTTTCCGGCAGTGATCATTGCGGGATGAGAAGCATTCACGAAGGCTGTCCTGTAGATGTTAACGATGCAAAGTAAAACTATTTTATGTCTTCCATTCCAAGAAACTTTCGACAAGTCATAAACATATGGCAGGAAATCAAGCACAAAGAAAGCATATTAGTCTCAAACTCCGGAATCCAAAACCATTATTTTCTCAGGTAAGGAACGGATGTTAAGGCTACACATAATAATGTCAAGTTTGCCAGACATAAATAGTTGACTAAAGAGACAATTTCGCCGCGGAAAAAAATGGGTCAAAGAGGTATATAGCATTCTGCTTTGTGACCCAGTAACTCTGAGTTCAGACGAAGGCCGCATGGTGGAACGGAAAGAAAATGAAAACAGGAGTCAGTGTTGCTGATTTTTAGTGTTGTATGAAAGCGTGCATTACTCGGGGATTTCTGAAGACGGTCAACCTGACCACAATTTAGTCACGTCCAAAACAACAGACGGGATTCACTTTCATATCCATAAATGAGAAATTACCTACCGGCCAGGGTTGGGAGCATGAGCGATTGACGTTTTTCCTTCATCCGTCGATTCTGGAACCAGACCTAGAGATGAAAAATTCGAAAGTGAGCTACAGGCCGGATATATTTATGTTGCACTTTTTTCATTAGAAGAACAAGAAATAAAGAGATTTTCATAAAGGAAACTACTCATAGTTGCACTTTTTAGAAGAACAAGAAATAAGGAGATTTTCATAAAGGAAACTACTCATAAGGTTGCTGAAAACTCTTTGATTCAGCTGGGTTGGGTTCGAGTCTTCTGTCGAAACTAAAGTGATATGCAAATGGTGTACAAATCAGTACAATTTGGGTTCAAGTAGAACATAGGGTTGACGGAAACTCGGGTACTGCG
>NW_008751657.1:3455763-3470797 GCF_000715545.1 Opisthorchis viverrini | reverse complement strand
ACATAATGACCAACTTATGAATACAATCATCTTAATCCTGAATGTAACAAAACAGTTTTGTTCGTGTAGTTTAACTCGGAAAAGAACCCACTTGGTAGTGAATGTTTGTGCAGACCATTTGCGTGTGCGCGATTTGTAATGCCACCGTCCTGGGATGGTTATTCTTTGTCCGAAAAGTGCTACAATTCATGGGTATGCGTTTTTGAAAAGGCGATAAACAGCACAAATTCATTCAGTCTCTTGAACCCCGGGAAAAGTTGTTACTAGCTAATAGTCTAGCAAACTGTGTAACTTCCTGCTTTTTGAAAAACACGCAGGATACTTAAAACGTTTGTCTCAGCGTAACCCGCTAATATGGGTGTCACGAGCAAGCTTTTCAGTGTTTCCGGCAGTGATCATTGCGGGATGAGAAGCATTCACGAAGGCTGTCCTGTAGATGTTAACGATGCAAAGTAAAACTATTTTATGTCTTCCATTCCAAGAAACTTTCGACAAGTCATAAACATATGGCAGGAAATCAAGCACAAAGAAAGCATATTAGTCTCAAACTCCGGAATCCAAAACCATTATTTTCTCAGGTAAGGAACGGATGTTAAGGCTACACATAATAATGTCAAGTTTGCCAGACATAAATAGTTGACTAAAGACAGTCGGCAAAGAACTAAGATTTTTTGACAATTTCGCCGCGGAAAAAAATGGGTCAAAGAGGTATATAGCATTCTGCTTTGTGACCCAGTAACTCTGAGTTCAGACGAAGGCCGCATGGTGGAACGGAAAGAAAATGAAAACAGGAGTCAGTGTTGCTGATTTTTAGTGTTGTATGAAAGCGTGCATTACTCGGGGATTTCTGAAGACGGTCAACCTGACCACAATTTAGTCACGTCCAAAACAACAGACGGGATTCACTTTCATATCCATAAATGAGAAATTACCTACCGGCCAGGGTTGGGAGCATGAGCGATTGACGTTTTTCCTTCATCCGTCGATTCTGGAACCAGACCTAGAGATGAAAAATTCGAAAGTGAGCTACAGGCCGGATATATTCATGTTGCACTTTTTTTCATTAGAAGAACAAGAAATAAGGAGATTTTCATAAAGGAAACTACTCATGAGGTTGCTGAAAACTCTTTGATTCAGCTGGGTTCCAGATGAGTCTTCTGTCGAAACTAAAGTGATATGCAAATGGTGTACAAATCAGTACAATTTGGGTTCAAGTAGAACATAGGGTTGACGGAAACTCGGGTACTGCGTCTACCTGATGGGCCCCAAGAAAGGCAAAGCCGGTCCTGGACTGTCGAAGAGATTTCAGCAACCTCATGAATAGTTTCTTTTATGAAAATATACTGTGATGTCCGGAATATCGTGTCAATAGAAACATGAGGCGGCCTTTGTGCACCACATTCAGCAGAAGAAAATCATAAACGAGGGATTCAGTGGAGTCTCTCGAATGACCAAATCGATATGCAAATGATTGTACTTGTCGAGACAAAGCTCTTATCATTGCAACAGCAATGCTGAATCAGTGAATCACTCGATTTTGTCTGAGGTTTGAATGACTTAACGAATTTTCCGAAATAATCTTCCTCACGAAGCACGGTCGCATGCGTTGACAGGCGGGAAAACGAAAATGTGTTACAGCAATTCACAAAATAATCTACCGTCGCCAAAAACGTGAGAAGACGTGCTTTTTCACTCTCACTAGCGTTTACAGTGTCCACCAGTCTGTGGTATGGCTTAGAATAAGCTAAGCTTTGTGTATGAATGTAGTAGAACTAACGATTCCCGCCTCTGTGATGGTCCAACTGTATAGGCACTTGTATAGTCAAGTTGTACATGCTCTATAATGTATACCTACGGATGAACTTTCACACCAGTATTTCCCAGGTTTTCCATGCTTCCTGCTCGAACGCTAGTGTATTCGTTGGTTTGGGTTTTGTCATGTCAGCAGAAGAAAAGCGATCTTGTAACCCTACATTAACGCAGTATAATACATGCAGAAATCCCGGTACAGATTATTATGTGAAGAGTCAGTCACACCCGGTGATGCTAAGAAAACTGCTTCCTTCTCAGAATAGTTAGCGTTACAAAGAATTGCGTCTTGTACCGTGTGTGTATTTGGTGAGAACGCGCTAGTTTATGGATATTGGGCTGACTAAACTTAAACAAAATCGGAGCTCCCTGAGTTTGTCAATCTGAAATGTTTCGAAATTCGGAGCAATGGCTTTTGATGGCAGTGAGCACTTGAACCAGCAAAGTTGATGTCACCAGAAAAAATTTGACACTGGTGAAATTCACACATTTTGCTTCTCAAGAGACTTTTGCTGCGACTTTTGAATTTTTGTTTTACATGCGCATAAGTAAATGCCAATATACTACTAATGAGTCGCTCACCATCCCGATGCGACACAGTTGTTGAAACAGCTCGTGTTAATGGGAAAAAGCATTCCGTTCTAATCCGCCTAACAAGCCAGCATGGGCTGGCGGAGACGTAGCTGTATACAGTAAACCAGTCTCTTTCAAAAGACTGTGGCTTAAAGACTGCACGATTCTACTGAGTAGGGACCAGTATAGGCCGGTTTGACTATAAACGCCTCAAAGCTACACTCCTCAAGTTCACCGCCTCAAACAAAGATCCATGTGGGCGATGTTGTACATAGTTATACTATGGCGCTTCATTCTTTGAAGTCTGCATGATAACTGACATTGACACCCTGGTAAGTGGAAAGCTGTACCTGTGGAAGACATGAAAACCACGACAGAGAACACTTTGATTGCCTCTCATTTCCCGTCATTTCTCGACTAACAGAGGGACAGCAGTGCACGTCTTGAGAAGCACTGTTTAAGGATCCATTCATAGAGCTAAGCAGACGCTAGTCGTGTGGTAATTTTTTTTAGTGAAGATGAAACATGGGTACTTTACACAAAAGTAGCGCGGTCTAAACTTTTGTTATCATCAGGTTATTTACATCAATGAGCCACAGTTTCCCCGATGAATAACGAAAATCCTATACTTCCTTAAGGCACATAAGTCTCAGAGGTCCGGAATTGTTTTGAAAAAGGGGGTCTTCCGAAGTAATGAATCATTAGATGAAATCAGATATGAAATCCATATCGCGACAGTCTGGATAGTATTTGTGAGGTTTGAGTGCGGGCCTAAAATTCTACCTGAATGCGCACGAAGTCATTTGTGCCCGGCTACAGCGGCAATTGTTCGCAGCATAGCTTGGAAAGTTTGCAAAAGATCATTATATAAACGTACCAGAAGCAGATGGAAAAATTGGCAGAAGCATTGGTGCTAATATTGCCTCGTATAATATTAAAATATGAGGGTTCAAACTGAAGATCAAGGCATCTACTGCAAACAAATAGTTTGAGAAATAAAACACTGAAGTGACGAAGAGCATTTTGATGGAGAACTGCGCGAGCCGAGACGATTTTCGCCCACAGTTGAATGTGCTGGACTGGCGGGCTAATTAGTGCCCTTGAATATGTTCACAAGTTAGTCTGTTGTGTATTTTTTTTTGAAAGGATGGTGTCTAGCTGCACATTATATCTATGGAAAGATACCCCTCTAAATCACAAGCTTTGCACATCGATCGGATGCTTTTATGCCTAAACTGCCGTGAATGTTGTCATGCGCCAAACTTGTACAAGCTTGAATCTTAAGCCTGATTCAACATCTCTTTCGAAAAATAGGTAGTTTGATTGCGTTTGTGATGATCCTAGTTGTTTGGTAACGATGCGTTTGCAAGTTAATTGGCGAGTCTGCTATAGATCAACAAACAACATAACCCTTTCTAAGCGTTTGAAGGCTGACGTTTGTATGCACCCTTAGTAGGCTGGTTGATGATGATCAGTTCGCCCAGACTTCACCGATGTTCCTCAATGAGGTTGAAGATGTCAGTAAACCTTTTAAGTAGGTCTGAGTTCTACCACGTTCTGTTGGTTTGTAGGATCAATACCCTCGCATGAAGAGCATCATTAGATTCCTCCAGTCAGGATGGGCACACCTGAATGGTACACTTTCTTTGCGGAAAATAAAGATGGCTAGGGACTAATCAGAATCCGACTGCCCACACACCTCGAAAGCGCGGAATGAGTGTTCCCATTGTGGAAGCCTCCGAACAAAGACAGATTCCTCATGAAAGAGATATAAGTTTCATGGTGATCCAACGATGACATTACGATGACACTAAAAATTATACTCACCAGCAGCGTGTGCACAGTAAAACTTAACTCACTCCGACAAAGTGAGCGCGTATCAAATATACGTATCACTGGTAAACAATGGACATTTCCATATGAATTCAAGCCCTACACGAAGTAATGACTAACACTTTACTGCTCCTTAGTACTTATTTTTTATTTTTAAAAATCCGACGCACGGGGCTAGCCAAGTAGTTTATTTGAGGCTTGTAATAGTTGTGGAATCCCGATTGACTCTGTGGTGTGCCTAATTCTACTTAAACTGGTTTTAGTAGGAGATTTCATGCTTGTGCCTTATGAGGCTTCTTTATACCGAAGACCTTCAATCTGCGCTAGTAATGATTCACCAAGATCGCAAATATCACTTGTTCGCCGCAGGAAGAGGCGGCCATAAAAATCACTTAGTTCCAATTTCGGCTTCAGTAAGGAAGAACCTCGTAGACCCCCAATGTTCTTGCAGTTGGATGCGGTCGGATCAAAAGATGACGGAGTAAAAGAACACAAATCCACTTCAGAGGCAGGGGAGAAGCTGCATCGAAAAAAAACACTGCAAGTCTCTCCAACATGCAGCATTTGAAACAAGGTCCACTAGAGTGCTAAAGAAGGGTTCCAGCGACCAACGGAGCTAAATTCCAGTGCGAGGAGCAAATATCTTTCGAATAAAGAACAACTTCCAAAGTGTGTGATTTTTTGGTTCCATTTTACCTGCGTCGGTTTATTTAGATCCGGAAGTTCAAGTGAAAATGGATGGCAGATCAACCCTGCAGCTTTTTATCCCAGCCTTATGTCCTTACTCGTAATGATCATCCAGTCAAAAGCTGGCGTCGTGTGTCAAGGAACGCAGAAAACTATTGGCGCTACGTACAAATGTTCTTTAAACGTACTACTTGAAAAACTTCATCCGAAATCGCCGAAAGCTCTTGGTAATTTTCCCTTGCTTGGTTTCAATCAGATTGTTGTGATATTCTAACTGCTCCATCTAAAATTTTGTGTGCTCCATCAATCACTGAATTCACTTAGGCCATGTGATTACAGGATACTAAATACTAAGGCGTACGACCAATGCGAGATTTGATCTCCTAATTACTGGGAAAGAAGAGAGAAAAATCATTTGTTTCGGTGCACTGCAAACCTACGACCGTAACTGAAAATGGGTTGTGTCAAGTAGTCTATACACAGAATCTGTCCTCTGAACTTTCCATAGGAATGTTGTTGGATTTTTCAAATATGGCTGGTGAAATAAGCTTGCAAGCTACAATGTCCTTGCCAACACGCTAATTTTGTGCTCTGATTGAAATGCAAACATTTTGTGGTAGACTGGGCATACGAGCAGTTCGCTTTAATAAATCTTTCTCAAAATCTAATGCTTCTGACCAGAAAGTACCTGTTGGTATCAACCTACCTGCTTTTAATAAAGGAAGCTACTCACAAGGTTGCTGAAAACTCTTTGACAGCCCATGACCGGTTTCGCCCTTCTTGGGGCTCATCAGGTAGGCGCAGTCCCCGAGTTTCCGTCAACCTTATGATCTACTTGAACCCCAATTGCACCGTTTTCGAGAAATACATTCATTTGCAAATCAATTTGGTTTTCACGAGAGACCTAACTGAATCTCTCGTTTATGATATGACAAGATCATAGGACAGCTTGCGTTCAGAGAGGGGAGGTACAGACGCATAACGGAAACGACAAAACGAGAAATGCTGTCTGTGTCAAGTGACCAGCAAAATTATAATTTCAGACTTTCTACCTTCTCCAATAGCTGTCTGTTCACTTCAGTCACGGAGTGAAAATAATCGAAGAGGAGCACCGATCACCAAAAGACAATGAGCACGATTTGACAACCAAAGTTCATTCTTAAAACAGGTTACTTAGTTATATTTGGACAGAGAACTGTTAAGTTTACCGTCTGGAAAATCGCACCCTTAACAGTCAAGTAGCACTTGGTATCAAAAAGATCAAGTGATGACAACGTTTTTATAATTATTTCAATTGACAACACTTTTGAGCCTGCATGTCACTGGGATTGAATGAGATAAATCTTACAAGTTTATTAGTAACGAACTGCAGAACTTGGAACGTGTGACTTCCCTGGTGAAACAACTGTTTCGGTACGTCACCATTCCGAATCGGCTGTGCAGTGCACTATAATTACCTGTGTAATTTGTAAGATTAAGTTAAAAATACCATGGTGGTGACGTGAGAGTATGTGGAAGGCACAGTTGATGCTAACCACTCTGGACAAAATATCTATTTAGTTTGGCATGTGATCGGGAACGCTGTCGGATTTTTCGGTGCTTTGAAAACTAATGCCATTTTTTTGGGTGATGAAGTTTAATAATGATAGTGATTCCAACCTTGGTACACGTAATAATTCCAAACTAGTGTTTGCGCTCGGTACACATTTAAAGTATATTTCTGAGAACCATTTACAGAAAAGCTGACCTGTGTTGGCCGAATCAATAGGCTGAATTGAAAAACAAATGTGGACCCAGTGTACACAAATAGCAATCACGTTATTGCAGGCATCCATATTCGTGTGAACCCTATCCACACATTTCAGTTAGACCGGACGTTTTGCAAACTTGAGTGAACCTACCTTGATCGTATTTTCCGGTAGTTTCAAATCTTGCGCAAGTTTACTTCGTTGTGGCCGGCTAATATAGCGCTCCGCCTGATAAGTTTGCTCAAGTATTCTAAGCTGTTGTTGGCTGTAGCTGGTTCGATAGCGCTTCAGTAAATCTGCTTGTTCGTCTTCAGTGCAAGATTTGTCAGCAGATCGACGTTTGCAACTTGATTCGGCAATGGAGGGCTTCTGAAAATTGTTCAGTGTCGTCCTCTTTATTGGCTCTGCACCCAGATTTCTGTCTTTTTGATAAGGTAACGATAATACACCAACGGCTCCCTGCATACTTGTCGGCGAACCTGTAACTGGGTGATGTCGGAATTCATCAGACAGCATTAATTTATCCTCAACCGCGTATGTAGAGACTTCTTTGGTGGACCGCAACGGGGATTCATTGTGCGTCAGAGGTAGGCTGTGAGCGGCGGGACCATTTCTTTGTTGATATTCTGTAGACGTTATTTCGCGCTTCTGCACCACTTCACTATGAGGAGTTGTGCAAAAGGTGAGCATGTGATTGATAATTGAATTTTGCAGGTACGGATGCACAGAAGACAGCTGATTGAACAGATCGGACCAAGAACAATTCTCTTCAACTGTAAATCTTGGTACAAGTCCAGCTGTTTGTACGCACTTTGGAAATAAGATCTCATTAATAAGAGGTGATACGCGATTCGGAAGGTGCGATGACACATATTCTCCATACGGATAGTACGGATTCATATCGATGGACCTAAAAAGATTCAAAATGATGGATAAACGCACTCAAGATACCTGCAGGACTATTTTGCTACAGAGAAACGGCTAAGAAGTACCGGTATTTGTGAAGGAAAAACATGGATTAGATTATTTTGTTCTCAACATACGTTAGGTAGTAGTGTTTCCAGTGTAAGATGCAAGTCACACACCACAGGGAACATGTGAATTATTAACGTATAGTGCGAATCGCTGCAGAGTCTCCTTGAATGAGGATTCTGTGAAATGTCGTTCGCGCAACTTGACTGAACTAATTCATTGCTCAGTGTTTCCTTGAACTTAAAAAGTTGTTATGCTGCAGTAGTGAACGCGTTGCCTTTGAGCTCTGCAGCTATTTACTGTTCTTCTGGTCACCAAACGTTACTGCACTGGCGGCCGAAAGGCACCTCAGCTCACACCCAGGCTGAGATTAAACCAACTCAACTCCGTTGTGAGATGCAACTGGACGCGGATTTGGCCTCCCGAAATTGAACTAACTCCGTCGAGCTTCGATTGTGTTGTTGAACCTTTTAAGGTGAATTCGGCCTCGGATAGTAATCACTGCTGTTGGTCCTTTCAGGAAAACCGTTTAGAGGATGATAAATAGGTTACTGAAAGTATGTTCAATAACAGTGACATAGTGTGTTAAACCCTTGGGAGAGCTGTCTACGGTTGGTTTGAACGTATTAGTGATTTGCCTTTTTCAGCAGCCATTAATTTTGCTCTGGCTAATATGTCTAACAGGTTTTAAGATGGATTCTTCAACGCGGTTTACCGTTTCGCTTCACGTGCTTCTAAAATTTAAACTGTATTCCTTCATATTACTTTACAGATTCAAGTGAATTCGCCTACGGAATGTTCCTCACCATTCAACATCTATTAAAGTTTCGGCCAGAAAACATCAGCACACTGTGCGACAAACAAACTTGCTGAAGAAACTGTGATGTAAGCGAGTTGATTTAACCAAGGTTGGCTTCGAAATAAGTAGCTCTATCAAAAAAAGAAATATGTTTTGGTTTTTCAACTGATTCACTAAAATACATTCATCCCGAATGTCTGTTCCCAAAACTTGAATCCAGTGGCGTTTAAAACCGAAGCTTAGGCATCCAAGCCCATCTCTTTACGTGAGTTTAGCTGAGAAGCAAAATTGTTTGCAGCGCACGAGTCCTGGTGGAAAATGAAAACACCAAGTAGCCAGAACACCCAGATGGTGTCAGCACATCAATAGGTACTTTGTTGAACTGGAGCCTCCTCAAAAGATTGTGGCATTAATATGAAATAGGAAATTCATTGGAGATAACCGGCGTAATTTTTGACGGAACAGTCTACTCATAAGTCGGCTGAACAATCACTGACGTTCCGAGACTGCTTTAGTCCTTCTTGGGGTTTGTCAGGTAGACTCGGTTCTCCAGTTTCTGCTACACCTGTGTTCTACCTGAAAACTGACATTATACGATAAGCGAAACGCATGCATTTGCGTACTAATTTGATTTGAATGTGAACAACACAAACGTGATGTTCAGCTGGATTTACTTAGATTTCCCGGTGAAACCAAAGAAAGGCGTAAGTGAAAGGTGTTGGATATTTCTCCTCCAATATTCAACTACGGCACCATAAAAACATAAGTAGAAACAAAAAATATCAGGCGAATTTAGATTCAAAGTAAATTCCTAACCTGTTTATTGGTATCCGTATCCGGAGTGTTGGATTTCTTCGAATAAGGGTTGTAAATCCATCAACTTATAATAAGGTGGAAACCATATCTAAGGCGACAGTCGGATTTCCAATGATTGGCCGACCAGTTTGGCGGAGAATTTCAAACCCGCATTTACCTGCTTCCCCTGTGACCGGACTAACGTGGGGATGAAGGATGAGGGTGTTTTATGATTGGTCAGCTGCAATCAGTTCCGAAACTATCCTCATCCCAAGAAGCTTTCATTAACGAAACACGTGCGCAATTAAACACTCGGTACAAATATCCTCATTTGTGAACTGATTTGCGTGTGAACTTTTGGGACTTCCTCCTTCCTATGAGTAGTGTATTACCTCTATACAACATACTGCCTATCAGTTTATTTGGCATCTGACCAACTGAATGATTTACCGTGTTGATGTTTCTCGGGTATTTAGTTTGTAAACGTTGTTAGTGACTTTGGAGACCCTATCATTTACAAGGTGGGCTTTTTATCTGATCTCGTATACATTATATTCTGAAGATAATAGCGTCCGGAATGGGGAGGGACCAGACCGCTGACAAGTGTGATCTGTATGCTTTTGTGTACGACTTTAAGCTAATGAAATGAGTCATCTCCAAATTTGCTAATATTACGCACACTGGAGATGCATCTCTACTGGCAGATTTTTAATGACAACTGGCGCCTACTTTCTTGATCAGGACAACAACAGAATTTCTTTTAATACTGGAGTGTCGATTTTTTCTGAAGCAGTAAAGATACCGTAGTCCCGAGTGTTTTTTGCAATAGGATAAAAAGAGTACCACCTGCAGCGTGGTTACTCCTGACTGTTATTCCTTCGCGATTGATAGCACCTATAACCGAACCTCACGAGTGAATCACCGTCCGGCTAACTCTCTGACATACAAACACTCATCATATCACTCACAATTTTACTGCGGTCTTGTGGCATCTCGATAGGATTTTCATTGAAAGCGTTGGTAATACAGCTTGGGTAACACGGCGTACTTTTTTGCGTTACTGAAGAGAAATAATATCTGCAACATTGACAGGTGCGACGAAAGCTCGTTTTAAAAACTGGGGAACAAAGTTGACCCATACGCACTAGACATTTTTAAACACTGGAATCAAAAGAGGCTTCCGACTGCAGCACAATATAATAAGGGGATGCCACTTCAGTCCTATGAAATGTGAAGTCTGCAAAATCGAACGAGTTTGGCTTGGGTGTAGCTCTGAGGAGTGATCGGAATATCCCTAGGGGCCAAAAAGGTCAAATAGGATGAACGAGGAGGATGCGACAAAGGTAGGACTTCTAGGAAAAGCATAAGCGGCCGAATAGAGAGACGGTGCCCACTCAAATTATCCACATTGCTTCCATGTATTTATGTGTAGCTTTAGCTGAGCTCCATTAGTAGCCTGCCACGCAACTTCAACAGAAAGTATGCTTCAATCTCCACATGTTGCAGCTTCTGGTGATGAGCACTGTTGATAACGTAAAACTAAAGAATTGCCCATCACAGTTGATCAGTCTTGCCATTATTTACCACAAGGTTTAGCAGAACCTTGTGACTCACTCTGATGTACGGTACGAATTTTTCAACCCGCCTACAAAGTCTTTCTCCAGAAGACCTACCGGACATTTCAATAACAGTATTACACTACGCGCTTTCTATAAACATCAGACACGACAACCTTTTTTGTATCTTGGTAGTATCCGGGAGCGTAAGTGAAGTAAAGCACTTTTCATGCCAAGGTATGTCGACTTGTACATTTCCATTCAAACCGTCTGAACACAGAAAGATCCCCTGAAAAATCTAGTGAGAATGACACTCTGTATCAACTGACACATCTAGTACGTGTAATAAAAGCCAACACGAGTGGTCAACGTGGGTCGTATTTGCTCAGCTCCTCTGCTGGCATACGTTCAAAAAATGCATGCAGGATCTTGATAACAACCCTGTGACCATATGTGCGTTCGCCAGAGTTCCTGATCCCATTGTGCATATTCAAGAAGTCTGGTCAATAATTACTGCTATACTAAAGGTTCAGAGTAACTTTTGTGAAGGTGGGTGGTTTTCATGCTTACGTAATCTTTCTGTGATATCCAGAAGATTACTATTAGGATGTTTCACCAAAGGCTCTCGAAGCCTTTATTTCAGGCGTGCAGTCGTTCTTCGTACACAGCTTATGGGGACACTGTGACTTCTTATTCTGTTGAGTATCAATCTCAGTACAAATACACTACCACCCGAAATTGGCCAGATACCCGAGGCTTAAACAAAAGAGATCCTGTCTTCTTACCGATTCTATTTTGCTCCTTCATTCTAAACAGGTACGTGTAGGTGCCCGCAACAAAAAGCCAGAAGAACTAGAAAGATGAACAGGCTGATTTATCCAGTAATTATTGTCTGAGTTATGCAGAGTAGCAAAGTTGTTTGGTAAAACAGCATAATGAATGCGTAGGTCGAAGGCCTCACTATTTCATTTTATAACCCCTAAAGCCACTGTTTGATGGTCTGACATCACAACCCGATTAATGGTAATCCGGAGCGAAACAGTGACCCCCCGTCTGATTTTCATTCTTATTCCCTAAAAAACGTTAGTATGTATACTAATTGAAGGTTTATATGTGGGATATTCTGACGGAAGTCACGGCGGTGAGCTGAACCACCTCCTCGTGGTGCCGACCGAGTAGCCTGGACGTCAATCTGGGTAAGCTGAGAGTTCAGTAACTCCAAACAGGATTAACCACTGTGTTTGGTTTCAATGTGCTGATTACTTTCGACAGTGTATACTACGAATCATCTGGCGCCTCCGCACCAGTTCCAACCAGTACACAGGAGAGACTCGTTAGGTTCACGTGTGAGGAATGTGGAAAGTGCTGCAAATCGAAAGGTGGCTTGGTAGCCCACCATCGTGCTCATGACAATGAAAGTGTTGGTACGAACATGGTTGCCCAATTGGCCTGCGCTGATTGTTCCCGCCTTTTTCCGACGAAGATTGGCCTAAGTCAACACCGCTGGCACGCATGCCCCACCTAGAATAACGCCGAAAAACTTGGTCGAGTGAAAAATTTCGGTGTTGGAGGGTCACAACAAGAGTCACAATGGCTCTTGTTAAGAATTTATATCCGTCTTGCGACAGGCACATCGCCTATTGATGAAATTGGAGTGGTGTTTTCCAGGTTGATCGGCTAGCAGTATTAAAAGCAGGTTACATGGGCGTAAAAGCACAACAGGACGAATCATCATCTGGTGGCCCTGACCAAACCATCGGTCAAACAGCGATCTACCCACGAGAAGCCGACGATCATAGCGTCTGGTTTAAACGAACCGTGGATTACGCCGCGTCACTCTTGGAATCCCGTGCTGACAGTTCGCTTGCTAGTGTTGACCTTCTGGCATTTGCCCGAGGGTTGCAGTCTGGCATCATGACACCGGAGCAAGTCCTGTCGCTTCTGGACCTCCACGCCTCCAGGGCATTCCCACACACCTGGAAAACTATCCCGACGCAGCCGTCAGTTAGCCCATCGCATCCTGGTCAACCTAAAGCAGATCCGCCGAGCCAACTACACCGCCATCCAGACCCTACACCACCAAAGACGGAAAGATGAAGGGTCTGCTTTGCTCTATGGGTCATGAAAGGTCTTATACAAAGGTAACTGCGGCCTGCCAATGGACGCCGAGCAGTAGTGGAAATACGTCAATAGCCGGCCAATTCGCACAGTTATACCGTCCGACTAAAGCTTGATCGAGCCGATTACAGGAGAGCAAGTCGGCCGTACGATCCGTTCAATGTGTAATTCGTCCCCAGGCCTGGACAAGATCACACCCAGGATGCCCGCCAGTTCAGTGCTAATGTGGATATTTCAACCTACTGTTATTATCTGGGGGTTGTACCCCACATCTGTGTCGTGCCCGTATTACCCTAGTTCCGAAGGTCCCAAATCCGACTTTACCGGATCAACTGAGCCCGACGTCCGTGTCATCCATTCTTGTTCGTTGCTCTCATAAGGTGCTTGTTGATCGCTAGTGTCGTAGATTGCAACTGGCCTCAATTTAGTTTGCGTTTCTGCATCGAGACGGCTGTTTGGAAGCCAAATCCCTGTTGCATTCCCTGCTTCTTCCCTGTTCAGCGACTGCTTCTAACCTCAGCTTAGCGTCCGTTGATGCCTCGAAAGCGTTAGTTTCGGTTTCGCATGAAAAAATCGTCAGATTTGCCGAGGCGTTTGGAGCCCCGTCACCTCTAGTTCCATACATCGCACAGTCCTATGAGAATGCTGTAGCAGTTTTTCCCAGTTCCGAGGTTCACTGCCACAGAGGTGTGAGGCAAGGGGATCCAATCTCCCCATTATTATTCATGGTGGCAATGGATGAGGTCCTTGGATTGTCGATGCCACTAATGGGGTACCAGTTCCATGACACCCTAGTAGATGGTTTTGCCTTCGTTGACGACTGGGTCGTGTGTGCAGAAAGTCAGGCTCACCTTAAAAGAGAGCTCGAAGCTGTTGCGTTGGAGTTGGGAAGAGCTGGTATGAAAATAAACGTCCGAAAGACGAAAGTGATGATGAATCGTGGAGACAGGGAACGTCGGCGGTAGCAGTCTCATTTGAACCAGTTCGCTTCGCCGAGGAACTCGTAACTCCTCTGAGTCCGACAGATATCGTAACATATTTAGGCATCCACTTTACTTTCGAGGAGAAAGGGTTCTCCAACCACCGACAGCACCTGCTCAAACTACTCGATGAATGAGCGCGTTCCTCGTTGAAGCCGCATCAAAGAATCGAGATCACAAGGAACTACCTGATACCGAGGCTGACATACTCGCTTGTGCTCGGCCAAGCTAACCAAAACACGCTCAAAAGATTGGACAACTACATCAGGCAATATATTCGTAGCTGGCCACGTCTACCGAAGGACAACCCGATCAGCTACATCCACGTCGGTAAACAACATGGGGGACTTGGTATCTCAATTCTGATTGCAACAATCCCGATGCAGCGGAGAACGCGTATGGAAAAGCACCTTTCTACTCAGTGCCGAATACTACGCAATGTGGCCAACGATTCCGCATTTGGCAAAATTGTTCAGCCTTCCGATCCGAGTCAACGGCGCATTCGTAAACACCAAGGAAGAGCTGGTGGTTGCTCGGGGTGAAAGTCTGCACAACAGCGTTGACGGTCGCGGTTATTGGACTGGGAATTCCTAAAGTCACAGTCGCTGACTTGTGTTTGCATATCAAAAATAAGTGATAATACTAATCGTGTGAACAAGTTTGCTAGGTGTTACATCACAGGTAAAGTAGCTTGTTTCATCATCGAACGTTCACTGAGCTTAATTTGAGGATATCCTTCAAAAGTAAACGTCAGTATACTGGTCGTAGATATGATGGTTCTTTTTATAGGACATGCTTCTGGAACTTTGTCAGGATAAGAGCAATAATGGAGACATTCAAGCGCAGATTTTCTCGCTTATAAGCTTCGATGTGAATGAATGTCACGGGTCTATTTTGAGTCATCTGGTGCATTTCCGCCTTTTTTCCACATTGCTTTCCTTCCTTTCTGGAATTTTTTATGGGTACTTACTTAAAAACAATATGGGATCACTACAGGATTTTCATTCACGCCTTCTGTAGTGTATACGCTACTTGTGTCTACTGCTGATTTTGAAAAAGCATAGATTTTAATCCTTGCAGCAAAGGACGCTCTTTTGCTGCAGTGTTTGCCGCGGGTGCATTACCAGATCGCGCATCATTTTCTGGCAATATACGGCTGGTCTC
>NW_008751657.1:3417090-3454903 GCF_000715545.1 Opisthorchis viverrini | reverse complement strand
CCGTCACCTCTAGTTCCATACATCGCACAGTCCTATGAGAATGCTGTAGCAGTTTTTCCCAGTTCCGAGGTTCACTGCCACAGAGGTGTGAGGCAAGGGGATCCAATCTCCCCATTATTATTCATCGTGGCAATGGATGAGGTCCTTGGATTGTCGATGCCACTAATGGGGTACCAGTTCCATGACACCCTAGTAGATGGTTTTGCCTTCGTTGACGACTGGGTCGTGTGTGCAGAAAGTCAGGCTCACCTTAAAAGAGAGCTCGAAGCTGTTGCGTTGGAGTTGGGAAGAGCTGGTATGAAAATAAACGTCCGAAAGACGAAAGTGATGATGAATCGTGGAGACAGGGAACGTCGGCGGTAGCAGTCTCATTTGAACCAGTTCGCTTCGCCGAGGAACTCGTAACTCCTCTGAGTCCGACAGATATCGTAACATATTTAGGCATCCACTTTACTTTCGAGGAGAAAGGGTTCTCCAACCACCGACAGCACCTGCTCAAACTACTCGATGAGGTGACGCGTTCCTCGTTGAAGCCGCATCAAAGAATCGAGATCACAAGGAACTACCTGATACCGAGGCTGACATACTCGCTTGTGCTCGGCCAAGCTAACCAAAACACGCTCAAAAGATTGGACAACTACATCAGGCAATATATTCGTAGCTGGCCACGTCTACCGAAGGACAACCCGATCAGCTACATCCACGTCGGTAAACAACATGGGGGACTTGGTATCTCAATTCTGATTGCAACAATCCCGATGCAGCGGAGAACGCGTATGGAAAAGCACCTTTCTACTCAGTGCCGAATACTACGCAATGTGGCCAACGATTCCGCATTTGGCAAAATTGTTCAGCCTTCCGATCCGAGTCAACGGCGCATTCGTAAACACCAAGGAAGAGCTGGTGGTTGCTCGGGGTGAAAGTCTGCACAACAGCGTTGACGGTCGCGGTTATTGGACTGGGAATTCCTAAAGTCACAGTCGCTGACTTGTGTTTGCATATCAAAAATAAGTGATAATACTAATCGTGTGAACAAGTTTGCTAGGTGTTACATCACAGGTAAAGTAGCTTGTTTCATCATCGAACGTTCACTGAGCTTAATTTGAGGATATCCTTCAAAAGTAAACGTCAGTATACTGGTCGTAGATATGATGGTTCTTTTTATAGGACATGCTTCTGGAACTTTGTCAGGATAAGAGCAATAATGGAGACATTCAAGCGCAGATTTTCTCGCTTATAAGCTTCGATGTGAATGAATGTCACGGGTCTATTTTGAGTCATCTGGTGCATTTCCGCCTTTTTTCCACATTGCTTTCCTTCCTTTCTGGAATTTTTTATGGGTACTTACTTAAAAACAATATGGGATCACTACAGGATTTTCATTCACGCCTTCTGTAGTGTATACGCTACTTGTGTCTACTGCTGATTTTGAAAAAGCATAGATTTTAATCCTTGCAGCAAAGGACGCTCTTTTGCTGCAGTGTTTGCCGCGGGTGCATTACCAGATCGCGCATCATTTTCTGGCAATATACGGCTGGTCTCTACGGTTTACGTGTCGTAATCCGTAAATTCTGATGAACGTTTTCGAGTAGAACGACGTCACTAGTGCTAGTTTCATGCAGGCACTGGTCTGTGAATCATATATGGGCACCTACTTTCAATCTTTGAGTCCAGAATTGAGTAATGGCCCAACCTTGGTGCTTTTCATGGTAGTGTTCTGAAAGCAGGGGCGGAATTACTGCGACCGCCTACAGAAAAAACCCGGAATCTCTCTCACCCAACACGGTTTACAGAGGGTTCAGCCAACTGGCTATAATTTTTTGAAGAAAAGAATAGCATGCGACAACATCACTTTCAAGCTAAGTGCTGAAAGATCGAGAATGATGGAGTCAAAGCAAAGCTAACTCTATTCTCTACGACTGACCGACTGGCCGCAAATAATCTTCTGTATTGAATGACTCACGTTTGCGATTTTCGTCAGTCAGCAAATTGGTCGATGAAATCTTTTAACGTTCAGTCTAACAAAAATATATTGTCCAGACAAACACACTGTTTTCTAGATATCATAGCTAATACTGACTCTCAGAAGTAGTCCAGAATCACATTTAGACGACATTCTGGACTAATACGCTAGCTAGAGTAGCGTGGGTGAATTAACTAGAACTGAAGCCATGTAAACATTAAATTATCAGAAGTTGTCGCCGTCATTTGTTTCCGCTCACCATCGTTCACGCGGCGGTGACGCCAGTCTAAGTGAAAGTCACGAGGGTTCGACCGCGCTGAACTTTTACCAACAGTTTTCACGTTTCATGTAGGTGAATTTGTACGTGAATGTACCAACCGTGACTGAGAGACAAACAAGCACGAGAAAAAAAACGAGAATTAGATGAACGCTTCGGTATATAAGCAGATGAATACGGTGTCCATGCATCAGGAATACCGAGAGCCATGGAGCCGTTGGCAAGACAGAATTTCTCCCAAGAATGCGAAGCTGCTATTAACAAACAAATCAACATTGAATTGGAAGCTAGTTATGCTTACTTCGCATTTTCGGCTTTCTACGACCAAGATACAGTTGCGCTACCCAAGGTGGCTGAGTTCTTCCGAAAAATGTCACATGAAGAGAGAGAACACGCAGAAAAATTTGCACACTACCAGAACCAACGTGGTGGTAGAGTGGTCTACCAGGATATCAAGAAACCCAGTAAAGTAACTTTCAGCAGCTTGCAGGAGGTAATGGAGACCAGCTTGAATATGGAGAAGTCGGTGAATGAAGTAAGTTCGCTTATGAACCTCATAGCTACCATCTAAACGTCGCTGTTGCTTATTACCTAAAAATTAGAGGTGTGCTCTCTTAGTATTTCTATAAAACACTTTGGATTCCCAAATTTTTTCTCTCCACTCAGACTACTAAAATAACTGCTTTGCTACAAACGTCTGTGAACCTAAACGGGACACTCTGCAAAAAGTGCAACTTTGTTATGTTACGTTTGTAGCTTCCTAATAATACAAATGACCGACTCAACTTTCTTTTAGTCGCTTCTTCGAATGCACCATATTGCTGGGGAGCACCGTGATCCTGCGCTTCAAGACTTCATTGAAACTGAATTCTTGCAAGAGCAAGTCAAATCAATCAAAGAGTTTGCCGATTATGTCACCCAGACCAAGAGAAATGGACCAAATCTTGGCGAATATCTCTTTGAACGTCTCTCGTTGAAAGACTCACATTAATTTTTCATTCCCCAAATTTGTTCATTACACATTTCTATATATTCACTTTCTGTGCTTAACAGGACGGTATAGGTCAACTGTAGACTGTAAACCCACGATGTTACCGTCAAAGCCAAATGTACAGGAGGGTTAATAATTTTCCGAAACCAAACCACGACAAGCTCTGATTACCTTTCCCCTTCACATAAGTTCGGTCGGGGGTGACACTAGAAGTTTGTCCTGCTGCCGGTCAACTCGTAATCCGTGTAAGGAACGCGAAGAATAGTTAACTTCCCAGGCGTAATCTGGCTGTATTTTGGAAGAGTTCTAATGCGCGCAGCTCTCCCTGAATTTACAGGTTGCTTTCATGCATCAAGGGACAACGGAGTGGTATAACCGCTGTGCAAAAAGGCTCGTAGATGTTCAACTTTTTTGAAAACACTACGCGTCAGGTTTCAGGGTGAACCAACAACCTGCAAGTCATACCATTGTATAGGCCACCAAGGAACAGCAAGCACAAGGTGGTGGTCGGTTCGACGCATCTATTTCTTGCTTTGTTCGCCAACGGTGTACGGTGCAGTGAGAAGTGGGTGGCGGCAGACCGATCCATCTGGTTACGCACTGTTAGTATGTCAAAGGGTTTGAAGTTTGCTTCACGATTTTGCTATGCTAAACTCTATCGAACCAGTGACCTGAGAGTGATAGCGTGGTGTTATCTGCTACACACACATGGATAGGGAAACGTCAAAAACAACATTAAACATTCATTCTCACTTGAGGTACCACTAGTATATCACCTTAAATGGTTCCGGTATCTTTCTCAACCGTATCAAAACCATCAGAAAGGGCTCAGACGTGTTACCATTATTTGGTGATCAATAGTCACATCGAATTCGTGTTGCCTTGGAATCGCAATACTAGACGAACCCGGGTATGGCCTGGATACAAAGGACCACCTGGTCATCCTGATTGTTTTTCGTTTAACCGTCACCATCTTGAACACCGTTATCTTACAGTGATATGCATTTGCTATAAGTATATCTATTGAAGCTACCATATATTCTGCATCTCTCTGTCATAGGAGACGAAATTTAATACATCTGGGTATACGAAAATCGGGGAGAGTTTGAAAGTTCGCAGGAGCAATATTTTGTGTCATTTTCTGGAAACATGCGTACAGCATAATATATTTGAGGAAGAATAAACAAATTTGGGGAGGGGAGGTAACCGACTACAGAATGATGATGACCACTAGAGTTTATATTTAGATTAGGGCCAATCACAAGCACATCTGACGCTTTATCTCACCAAAGAGCATAATCCCAGGTCACTTTCTTCTGTATAATACTATTCATAATCGGTGACTACGAATGGTTAGCGAACATTATTTAAGACCCCCATTTTCAATTTTGAGAAAATCACTGTTCAACATCACGATCGATGGAGCAATTATGACCCGTTGTCAGGATTGTCACAAAAAAGTTAGTGTCGGGAAATACCCCGAAAATACGCAATTGCATTTAGTTTGTTCTGCAACTATGTAAAAGGGGTTCAAAGATGCTGTTTTAGGAGACGAAAGTGAACAAAATCATAGAACAATGTTCCACTGGTCCGCTGGTCGATCGGACTAGAAGATTATAGTGTGTTGGCTGCACTTCCCTACTGAGCTCTCCGTAATCAATCGAAAGCCGTCCCAGCGTTTTTGGCATATAGGCCACTCGATGTAATCTGCTGCTGTGGCAGCACTCTAGTTCCTATGCTAAATTTTCCTGTGCCTGGAGGGGCTGGTAATCCCGCCGAGAAAGGGCCCGACAAAACGGTGCCTCGGAGTTTGCTGGATCTAACCGACTCACAACTTACATATCAGCATGGCCTGCACAAGATAGACGGGTTGATGGAGGCTTCGGTATGAAGACGATGGTAAACAATGGGCCCAGTCTTGCTCGCACGATCGGTCGTCCTGACAGATTCGCTGCAAAGCACCGGTTTGTGCCTATCCATTTTATTCAACCTGAGAACTGTAGACTGATATGAATACCTGAATAGAGTGGTTCTATGCGTTTGTGCCACATAATTTTAGCGAAACGGCCGTTGCACAAAATTTCATGGTACCGTTGTTGCAGATCACCTGATGAGTGGTTTCTAATCACGTAGTCCAGGGTGGCCCAGATTTCAAGAGAGCTAATCTAGCTTAGAGTTCGAAGTGACACATGTATCTGGAATTAACACTCGAAAGAAAAAAACTGGTCTTGGCATTCTGAAGTGGAGCAAATGTGTGGTAGAAATCACCTATAACACATTTGTTCTGTTTTAGTTCTAATCACATAGTCCAGGGTGGCCCAGATTTCAAGAGATCTATTCTAGCTTAGAGTTCGAAGTGACACATGTATCTGGAATTAACACTCGAAAGAAAAAACTGGTCTTGGCATTCTGAAGTGGAGCAAATGTGTGGTAGAAATCACTAATAACACATTTGTTCTGTTTTAGTGGTTGCAGTGGCTTTCCAGCACTTTCTGGCATGGAGTTTTACCAGACATGTGCCAGATAAGTCAGATCGATAGCACTATCCCAAGAATTCATGGCGAATGGAAAATGTGATCGGTTTTGTCTCCACAAACCGACTCACCGAGAATTCCGCACGGACGTCTGCCACCAGTGCGGTGTAGGGTGAATGGCATGTCATAAAAAAGACAGTAAGTCATATGGTCTATACTGGATCATCGGCATAACAGGCCTTAGAGGCTGCGAACAATGCACTTCCAAGGGCTCAGGTAATTCGCGTCTGACGCGAGCAACTCGCAACCAGTTCACCCAGGCGAAGCATCGCCAAAGCATCTACGATGACGAACAGATGCAGTAGCATACAAAAAGCTCAGAACGTAAGGTCCTGTAAATCTGTAGGCCAACATTTCATTGATAGTATTGAATCTAACCAGATCTCGTGATAATTCCCCCCCCCCTTCATTTGCTTACTGTGACCCTTTGATCTCCACTTGTTTTGCTCATCTGTGCCCGCCACTCACCTTGCCGAAAAGGCCGTCCCGTCCGACATTGGTATGTTAGCATGAGTGTGCGTGAACTTGCGCAGCTGGTCTATTTACTTACTGGTGTTCGTGTCCCATTTGCTGAGTCAGAACCACAAGAGTGTCATCGGAAGGGATGACCTCAATCCACACTACTGAGCCAACTTTCCGATCGGCGTTGTCTCGCGTGCGTACCTTGACACTGCACTGTGCCGGTCAGTCACAGACTTGCACACGTGTTGACGTCACGATCGTGGACAAAGGTTTGTTGCTTAGCTTTGTCTACCTTTGTGTACATATTGGCAGACTTTTGCGAGTCCGCTTCCTCATCGCTTTGAGTTGTGATGCCAGTTGAAAATATTTCATTGTCATATGTACCACCATGTAATTTACACCAGTGTCATCAATTAGCAAGCAAGTTGTGGAACTGATCACGCTCTTCTCACATTCATATGTGTTGATGGGAGCTTGTTTGGAGCTAAATCAAGAATGGAATAGGTGCTACAGTTATGCCAAACACTACCAGTGTCGCTGGCCTACCAAGCCGAGCGTAGAGGCCTGTATCGTTAACATTAAGCCATCTAGTAATTTATCAACCATCGTCACCGGTGTTGTTTTCTCTCACACGACCAATGAGTAATGTTATTTGTTATTGTATGCTTACTTCATGCAGTCATGGCGATCCTCTCCAAAGCCATTAACACTTTATTCTAAATTTGGCTCCATTAATGGCCGAATCTACCATAAATGAATTTATTGAGTTGTGCTTATATTCCTGTACGAATCTCCTGAAAAGCCTAGACTAGTTATCATATATTTCGAAAGGAAAATGTCAATTAAGTGACGTGATTATTTATATTTCCTCATTCCTCAGACTAACTCATTACCATTCTGGTGACTATTCAAGTTTCAAGACTGAACTATTCTATTCTATTCTATTTTACACAAAATTGACCCTATATTGACTAGTTTTCTATAGTCTATTTGTTCACATTTATTTCTGGGCTGGTTGTTGAACATTTGTCCCACTTTGAACTGAACAGCATTTTTCCTGTTTAATTTGTCCGATAACACAATCACCTTTCCGTGCCATCCTGCCCAATGCCCAATCTAGCCAAAAGCCTTCCTTTAATTCTGCTAATGATTTACTGCTAGTTTCATATAGAACCACGGTCTGCCTGTCTGTACAGTACGCCCACATCTAATCCAACATACTGTTTGCTGCCCGAACAAACACAGGTGAAGTTCGTAGAATTCGGCTTCGCCACGATTATTCCTGACAGCCCTACGTTGAATTAGACTACACATTACCTGTCAGATGGGACTCCTAGGTCGTGCGTTTAGACCAAGTAACCAATTCTTTGCCTTAAAATCGCGTCCTTAGCACCGGATCGTACAAAGTTGGGTAGAAATACCGTCTGAAGATCAATATCCGGCTATATTAAGACACGTAATGTCTGTGTTGTTAATGCCTTCTCCGCCTCGTGCATCCACCAGTAGCGGACTATCTACGCAAGAATTGATGAAACAACTGGATCTGGCCCCTACAAAGATTAGAAAGTTAGGGTTAGGGGCCAATGCTGCTAAAAGAATCAATGAATGTCAAGAAGGTGTTCAAAAGGAGATGGAAAAATTAGGGGAAATTGCTCGATCGATGAACTTTGGGATTTTGGAACCCTGCTCCTATCATGCAACAAATGAACAATGTGATGCTGTAAAGCGATATGTAAATTCCGTAACAGACCCAGAGGAATTCCGAATACCTGTTGAGCAAGATACTGTTATCAATCCTCCAAATATTTACCTATCTAATGCTGACATGACTATCGGCTTCTTGAAACCGCCCATTTGGTGCAAACGTGTATGGACTTCCCGCGCGACAGCTACCAAAATTTTACGGAGACCCCGCCAACTACCACAGTTTTATGTGCAGTTTCATGTTCACTATTACCTGAAGTACTCATGATCCGGTAGACCGATTTTCGCACCTGGTACATTGTTGTGAAGGTGATACAGCCCAAGCCGTTAGGCGGTGTAGCGTTTTGGAACCCGATGAAGGCTACACAGAAGCACTACGTATATTTCAACGCAGGTGTGGTGATCCCTACATCATTGCAACTACCTCGATAGAGGAACTGACAGAATGGCCGACCCTAAAGGGGACCATAAAGCTTTGGCTGACGGTATGGTGATTTGCTCGGCTACTTTGATGCAGCTGCAATATCCAAATGATCTTAATTCTTGTCGGGCCCTTGGAACTATCATAGTTAGATTACCTAGTACCATGCAGAATGAATGGTTTAACTTGACAGCTAAATCCTTCAAGTTCAAACGTGATCCAACATTCGACGAACTGGCAAAGTTCATAGACGACAAGGCCAATGCAGCAGCAGCTCAACAGGTGTACGCCGTTGGACGGAGATTCATGCGTCCTCAGCCAAACACAGTGAGGCCCCAACCAACACAAAATCTCCACTATATAAAGCAGCCATCCTGACGACGCAGACAGACAACGACATATCAGGTCAGGTAAGGTTATCTCAGGTCATCTCATTACCTGGACCAGTGCCAAGAGTTTGTTGTAATGCCAGTTGTAAGTAGAATCCCCTGCGTAGACCGACTCCGAGTATGCTATTTATTTTTAAAACCGGATCATCAAGCAAAAGTTTGTCGATCCAGACATGCTTGTGGGTTCCAGTTATGTGTGGGGAAGCATCATTCAATTTTGCATCGACCGAGCTCTTCCATGGTGGAAATGAACCAGAAACACCTGAGATTGCATCAGGTATACATAGAAGACGCACACAGTAGACGTCCCCAAATCGTACAGAAATCTTTACCAGCTGTTCCGAAGTAAAAATAAGTTTTTTTTCATTCAAGCTAACTAGAAAAAGACAGGATTAAATGATGACAGAATTTAAAGAATTACGTCTACACAATGCATCGCGGGTGGGACAAACCTGATAGCAAGCGGTCCGCAGAATTCGATTGACTTTACTGTACTATAAATGATCCACATATAGATGGATCAAGAGCGCATATTTGACGTCGCCTCCTCAGTCTCCCATATATTTACACAACAGTTGTGAGAACTACCAACTGTTCGATACTAGCACCCTTCTAAACAGAGGGTGTGGATGAGATCCTACAACGGGACTAACTGTAATCTCCATGGATAATTATAAGTTACCACGAGAACCCAGAATCAGAATCCTGGCCACTGAGACAACCGTGGCTCTCGGAATCTACAGAACTGAGTCGAACGTTCAAAGCATCTGATCCAATCTCCTTACTTGTCATTGCCTAACTTACTGCCTAACGAACTGCCTACTTCCTGCCGTTTTTCAGAGGCACTGATCAAGAGGCCAACATACCCTGATTCACTACTTAGTCCCAAGCAATCCGATCTCCGATCGCTGGTGGCACCTCATTTGACACATTTTGACTGTGCGAAAATTTATTTGTTGAACGCCCAAGGTCCATCCACGTATATGTGATAGCCTGACGACGGGATAGCGAAAAGGCTTATATCGCTTAGATATGTCTTCCCAATCGAAGAAACTGAGGTGAATGTCTCATCATTTCAAAAGGGAGCACTTTATCCTGTTAGGGGAAGCAAAATATGCTTAATGGTAAGTAGTTTAAATGAGAGATTCAGCGTTTTTGAAAGAGACAATTTTGCTTCCTTTTGACGCACTGTTAGTAGGGTTGTTGGTTTGTTCGGTGAGCTCTGCAGTTTGACTGCAAACGTTTTGTCAGCACTCGAAGCGACATCATCACTGCGTTGTAACGGGGCATAGCTATGGGTTCGTGGTTGTGCAGTGAGTAGTGCTGCATGCGTCTTAATGTACACGCTGTTAGCCAGCGTTATTTCTTACATATCAAGGACGGACACATAACGTACAGTCCCATCGTTTTTATTCTGAAACCGGCCAACCGGATTTTTCTGTCTAAACGGTAGCTAAATTCATGTGAATCTTTGCTGCTCCACGTAAAATACTTGACGAGATATCGTGAAGGTCGGCTTTGTTGGACTCTGAGGTGCTCTCTATTACTGAAGGGTTTAATGAAACTTTGCTACTTGGTGTCACTGGAACAATTGGTCAGATTATCCAGCTTGAATAGCTCCAGTAACTCATTTCTGTTTTATGAAAGGGCTGAAAACCCTACCACTACCGACCAACAACGAAAGCGCTATTTCTACTTCGTGGGTGGAATTCGCATCCGTTAAGTTTGGTAATCTTACATCTAAGCTTGTGCCAGTCCGGTTCACAGCATCACGATCCGTTGGAACATCTACCTACTATTTTTATCGGATGTTTCAACGCATATTTCAGACAGATGCAATATATTGCTCTCCACTGTAATGGTACGTTTAACGTGACAACCTGTTTCATTGGGATGATCTCAATTCCACAATGAGTCTCAGCAGCCTGAGATACTCTTGTCCACAAAGGACCAACAATGCTGATGCACCAACATCTCAATAACGACCACCCACCGTGCAAGTTTAGTGAAAGTCATGAGGCCCAGGGTGGACTGCTTAGGTTGTGATTGGAGGTCGCTTCATCGGGTATTTGCAATAAGATGTTCAGTTTTGGAGAGCGAACTGGACAGCTTCGAGAGGTCAGAGACCATATTTCCAATGAGTATCAGATTGGTCAATAGGTTTGCGAATACCACGCTGGATACGCTGATGCTGCTTCCATCCTCTCAGTGAGGAAATAATTGTGTGTACACATGGCTGCTAAATATCTGGATAGTCATCTCACAACTCTGAAGTAGGATCATCTGATCTTAGGAGTTATGAAATCTAAAGAGAACAAAGGGAAACGTGAGTAATATGGCATGTCTCAACAGACTGTTCTAGAGCAAACCGTAATCAGATCGGCTGTTCGACTTGAGGGGATAAACTATAACCTTTTTGTAACCAGTCGACCATTAAGAACAGTGGGGGGTATGGACTGTGCTAGCTTAATAGAGTAGCTAATCGGAGCTGTGATAGAATATAGATTTGTGGACGTCGTAGTGACAGTAACTGACCACACCAACAAATCAGTGGCTGCAGAAGTTACTTAATAGTTGGGGGACTGAGAACTGCAAACGTCCGCTTTCGTATGCAAGAATGTTTCATATTACCCTTAACTTGAACATGTACTTCTAAGAGAACTGTCTGTTGGGTTACATTATTACATTTGAACCCATGCTGTCTAGTGCAGAATCCAGTACAAGGTAAGTGAAGTGCTATAAAATATCATGGTATAATGAAATGCAACGAAGTGATTCAGAATATTCGATGAGGAAACAAGAGTACCAGCTTCGCCCTGTTTGCTTGCTATATCAAGGAATACGATAGAGATCATTAAAACTACTGCTGAACCAAGTGTGCGAAATTCCTGAATTACCAACATATCCAAAATGATCCATCATTATTGGTCTATTTTATTAACACCTCATTTCATTGGTTTAAGCTTACCGAGTGAGAATCTGGTGAACATCTTATTCGCTTGGTTTTTATGAATGGCATGTTATCAACCAATGGCAAGCCCCTTTATTTCTGCCAGAACGAATCACGAAAAATCTAAGCCAAACATTTCAGTTTACAGACAGGTGATGGTCGTAGTTTTTACTACACTTGCTGCCCAGTAGTTATTCTCCGCGGCGAAACATGGGTGGCACACAGATGTGAACAACTGTGCCACCATATAGGTAGCTCCCTTCAGTGACATCTAAAACGTGGACGTTTTAAGCACAGTGTATATACAGGCCAGACCATCCCTCACGCCTTTCATTGAAGTGATTTCGCCGCCGTGCTAGCACTCAACGCGGACCAACCACTCGGTTTTGCTACAGATCCATATAATGCGCGAGTGGCAGAAGTGGCAAGCATCTCCACCCCTATGTCTGCACGGCTCGATATCTTACAGGGTGCTTCGGTGAACCTGAAAGGTTTACGCTGGTCGTTTTGTGTTGGCGCGTGAGGCGTCACATCATACTGTGGTGGCGACCGAACACTCGTAAGTGTTCCCGTGACCTTGTCGAATTTCTCATTAGTCCACAACACTGGACATTCAACTGTACCCGGCCGTTAAAACCACTGAACCACACCTGCAGCCTCCCTTCATTGAATCGGTATAGTCGCAGTCATTTGTCGCTTTTCTAATTTTCACCGCTTTGTTCTTCTCGCCAGCATGACGACTGGAGAACACACCTAAATCCGTTTGGAGAACACACCTAACTCCGTTTGGTTGCCTTGTTTATGTTCTTATAGACAGAGTGGGGCAGGGGCTGAAATTTGTCGTAGTTTTGGACTTCACTTTCATCAGTGCGCATGCTGGTCGTTGCACACGCTCACAAGTTATACGCAGGGGTATACATGAAAAGATAGGTGTCTCACCAAATGCCTAAACGTCAAATTACATGCTCGCTGATCAAGCTACTCAAGTTAATGATGAGCCATCGCCCGACCGTAAATATTCGCTGTTGTGTCCCACGCTTCAGCGGAAAAAGTGGTAATGGTTGTGTCGCGGGTAGAAGGCCTGCATGCCGTATGATTTGTCCCGATATTCCAGTCAGTCTCACCATTGTTCCACATAGTCCAGAGACGATACAATGGGTCAGCTGATTTCAGTTTTATCGATCTCGGAAGTGCACCGGCCGTGGTGTTAAGCCACTGCAGGTCCCATCCGTTCTCGCGTTACACTAGATTCACTCTCTAGAGCTGCTCTGGCTGCGTCGGCTACGTCGATAACTGAGTCGAGTGAAGTCATATAACCCATGGATCTTCTGCTGCGGTGTCCATGGTAAAACTAGGGTGGTTTATTTAGACTGAACCACTTAGCGAAAAGGGTGATGTTGTTTGGAAGTAGATTATTAACAGCGATGAAACTGTACATATGTTCAGTACAAGTATGCTGGTCTATGACCTACTGCTAAGACATGTGCCCTAAAAAGCTGTTTTACCATATCTTTCATCAAAATACTGCACATAACTTACAAAAGCTTATTGATGCACATATTCTGAACACATTCCAACATTTTTCTGCTACAAAACTTAACGCAACTATCGACCAAGCATTAGTCTATTCAGAGTCGTTTTGGTAATTTCCCGAAACTCATTCATGATGTTTGGTTGTACAAGGTGAAGTTTCTTCGGTATTCCTGTAGACTGTCAATGTCCATGAAAAAACTCTCTGCAGCTCTCTTGAATGATACGCCTTCTTCCGGATATTTCACTTCGATATCTGGATGTGCCATCCAGAAAGCAAAAAGCATTCAGTGAAACCATGTTAGCATGAAGAATGGCTAGGGGACAAGAAGAAGAAGCAGACAGAGCATGTAATCCAGAGGAAAGGGATCCAACACTTACGGTTGTGAAATATCTGCCCGAATGACGGTCTGGCCTGGTGGTCAGCTCAGAATGACACTTGGCAATCCAGTGAGCATGCTTAGCTGTGTCGATACTTTTATTTGCACTGTGGTGGAAACTCATGTATTTTGTCTGCTCCGCATGACATCTTGGATGAGGCCACAGACAATCCGTTTCGCAAAAGGAAGTATGCAAATAATGCTTTGTTCACTTGCTGAGTCTTTCAGGGGGAGTTCAAATGGCGCGAATCACGGAAATAAAAGTTTGTATGAAAATACAAACCCAATACTCTCCTGCATACTACGTAAAGAGGAAGCCGACTGCATCAGTTGTTCATGTCTGGTCATGAAGACTTTAAAAATTTGGCTAATTACTAAACTCAATAAGCTGTGATTTAGGACCTTTTCACTGTCTCCCCCAAACTTCTCAGTCTGTCATATCAATCGACATTAGTCGAAGTCGCCAACCTTTCAATCCCGGCTTCTCTTAGTTGCATGTACGCAATTTCAAGTGAGAAATCGCTTATCACAGCAGCAGAGCCACCGACCGTTCATATAGGATTGTAATGGCTCAGTGGGGGGAGGGGGTGGCGGATAGTTTGGGTTTGCAGATCGGCGAGTCAGGCGAGTGTGATGACACGGATCGCTTCGTTTGTGTATCTGTTTGAGACAGTAATAAGTGACCTCAGCCAGCCTATCTCAAGTTTGTCAATCTCAACCGGGTTGAGAATAGCGTGCACCCACACACGCACAAATGGAGTTTCTCCGAATTTCGTATGACTGGCGAAACCCCGTCCTCCGAAGATCAGAACAAATGACAGCTAGAAATGCCGGACGTGTGGAGATTAGCAGACAATCTAGCGGCTGTTCAGCACAAGCCTTGTGTAGGGTTGGATGCTGATTGCACTTCGTCTTGAATTGAAATCGTGACGACGTTAGACACTCCCCGATAGAAGGAGCACCATGGCTTCGGCAAACGGAAAGTCTGCCTAACAAGGTCCTAATGACTTTTATTGGCAATCTTTTGTGTGGCAGCTGCAATAATTCACCGCTGGTAACCCTGTGTTTTCTAGGAAATACGCACTCCCTCACAAATCAACATTCAGATTGATGAGGTTGGTTAGTATGATTACCGGAACATATAATCATCAGGGGAAGTTTCACAGTCCTCACTGAAAACATTATTTTTCTGAAGACTCAAGTAGACTTCGTTCTTCGTTTCTGGCCTTGCTATCTCCTTGAAGCACGATACTTAAAATAATACAATACTAACGGCTGGATGACCATACAAAACTATTTCTCTTGGCTTAATTCATCTTTCACAGGTGAATCAAGCGCACTAGACAGCACGTGACACGATAAATCAATCCCAGTCCAATTGTAAAACAGCGTAACCCACACACAAGTGAAAGTATATTGCTAAGTGTTCGGTCGGTCAGTCAAACAATCTTTGCTTGGCAAATATCGAAAAGTCATAAAAATTTCGTTTGATATTACCGCCTTCTGATCATCAGCATTTTCACTCTGAACGTGAGAACATCCTGGCCAATGGTCTGGTCTTGCTGTGATCATATTAATTTTATGATCGACTTCATTGTTAATTCCTCTCGTTTCAGACAAAGCAAAAATTTTGTGGCTGTTTTCGACGTGAAAACAACAGAAAATCGGTCAACCGCTGAGTCTAAAGGGATAGCCGCAACAGCAGAGCCATCGATATACCTCGTTCTGATGCTCACTTCACCTTTAAGGCAACCTATCTATACCTATATATATCTATATACCTATATCTATGGAGTATTCAAAAGAAACAAAACCGCGTTAGATCCTGTGTGAACTAAGGTGTGTATCCAAAGAAGAGTATTTCCAACATGTCTGTAGCCATCCTTATAATTTCTCGGTTGCATGGTGTCGCCACAGTTATACCACAGTTATACCTCTTTCTGATGCTCACATCACTTTTAAGGCAACCTACTTTTCAGACTTTTTACCGTCATGGATTCAACGATCCTGTTGAATTTCACTAACGTTGATCAGAATCAGCTCAATCCGACGGGCCTCGACACTAAAACCGAGCACTTGCTAGACACCTGGCGGTAACTTGACACCAACGCGTAAATACTAGTCACCTTTCTATGTTGATGCCATTTTAATGGTGTTTAAGGCGAAAAGAACGGACTCTGACGTTGGAATTTTCACCAACCTGATAACTTTGGGAAATAAGCACAGTTCTGGGACGAACTTTCTAGTTACAACACTGACCTGAGCGAAACTCCACACTTCACAGTGTATCAAAATAAGGCGACGTAAAGCTGCCTAGTGCTATCGCCCCTGATCCATCTAAAACGTGTTCAGATGATCAGCAAGTAAGCTTATGCAGATAGTAGGACTTTCAGATGACACCTAGGGATGTATGATAGTGTTCTATTTGGAAGGTACAGTCCGCGACCGAAGATACGGACTGATTGCGTCAACAGCGCACAACATGGGTAGTCATAGTCCCATGCACACCATCGTCTTAGGAGACATGTGACATGATTTTTGTAAACACTAGGCTAAATATTGAACTACAGGGGGACAGAAATGTCGTAGCCCTCCTCCTTTCAAAACTACGTAAGTACTCACAAAGTCTTCTTTAACTAGGCAGGCCCAGCTGGGTGGATCTTCTCGCGCATCCCCGGAAGAGCTACCTGAACTGAGTATGAGTATAGATTTTGTAAACAGATTTGTATTCCATACGTATTATGTCGTTTTTACAAAAAACCTATTCGAGCTTTCTGAAGCTCGAAATTCCGAGTTTTTTATACAGAGCCTCCAGCTCGTTCCGTAAAAGCAACCCTCTTATCTCCTGTAACTGTGTGCGAATAATCTTGATAAGTCGGTTGATATTACTGCTTCGAATTGTTATCTACTGCGGATTTTTCGTGGTAAGAATTGATTGTAGTACAACCTAGCTGAATGACCCCACACTTTTCCTTACTAATTCGAAATCAAGCACATAGTTTTTCTTGTGCATACATTTTTGGTAAAATGTGCTCAAAGGTAAATAAATGTGTCGTGAAAACGGGCCTTGAGCCACGATATCGAAGCAAAACCGCTAGTATTGAAATATCAGTCGTATCAGATGTACCTACCCACAGCATTTAAGTAGCTAAACGGACAAATTGAAATGTTCTACTTCGTCGAGCCGTTTAATCCAGTCTACTGCAGATTTCCAAGATCTATCTCACCGCCCTTAAGTGACCGAATTATCGTAGTGAAGTGTCGAGGTAAAGTCTACTCTTGAGTGCATTTTTTAAGTTACACCAGACGCCACACTTTCCACTGATGCTATTAGGATACAATGAAATGCTGTCTACAAATTCACTCATTTGCATATCTACTGGGCTTCTACGGGAGACTACTGATACTCTCGTTCATGACGGTCTTCAACCGAATGTGCCGTACAAAGGCCAACCCAAACATCAGGCGGTCTCTGTGTGGCCCATTCAGTTTAATAGCATCAATAGAGCCTCTCATGAAAGCCCGGTCGTGGGCAAGTTTTAAGCAACCTTGTAAGTGGTTTCCTTTAAGATAGTCAAATGTGTTTGCATTTGACCAGTTCATCGATTACTGGAAGTGTACACGTCTTTCGTGTTATGATTGCTTTCAAAGAATAAGTACGTATTCCAATTTTTAGCTATTGGTAATGATGGTCATAGTGCCCTTGGTGCGATACGGCACCTTTGGAAAGATGTCACGCCTGATTCGCAAAGCTACTTTGATATCGTGCTTGTGATTCCTCGCAATTCAGGTTTGTATAATCATGGAGCACGCTCGCTTCTTACATACGATTCGAAATTATTGGGTAGATGGTTACCGCTACCTTGATCTGGATGTGGTGTTTTTCGCCATTTTTCGCAATCAAGCGCTGCAGCAGTAACTCGACCAAAATGCTCGATCACCTAATTTTACGCAATGTTCAGTAGCCGTCCAAAGCCGTCCTGTTTTCTTCATAATGGGTCAGGTGATATCTCGGTTGGAAAACCATGACAGTACGAACAAACTGATGTACGTGAAAATCCGGTAACGAAATTCATCCCTGGGGGGTATTTGTATTTAAGGAATAGCTTTATTTCGGCCAGTACCAAAAGATTTTTACATAATTAATAGTTGGTAGTGTAAGGAAACTTGAGGAATTTTGGTAGAGTTTCCTTCGTTCTAAGTGAAGCCATTCATGGTGAAAAGCCGAGAATCTTCCATCTGAAGCTTTCATCTAGTAAGTCGTTTGTCCAAGAGGCAGTCAACACGTGTGAAAGGGTGATATGAACCCTGTGATTGAAGGATATGTGGCACTTTATCCTGTCTAAGTGCGAGGTGACCACACATCTGGTCAGCCACTCATGACCGAAAGGTTAGGTGTTCAAACAACCAGCAGGGGGTGGTGGGTTCAAGATACGGGTTTGTGATTTTCAATAATGATGAATCAGCTATACAGTGCTGTTCGGCATTTCAGAGATGATTAGCTTCAATCAGGTGAAAAATAATTGGAATCGATTGGGTAGTCATCATTTTCGAAAAAGTTTGGAACAAACTGCCAGAAGATTGGTGAGCATAAAAGAAGGATAAACAAACAACCAAGGAATGAGGAGAGTACCAAACGCTGGTCGAAGACTCAGCGATGGCGGTACATGCCTTAGACCCGGGACATAGAATAGATCTGGAGAATGTGGAAGTTTTAAGAAGGGGCTGCGATTCACACCACAGCGGCTGATAGTCGAGGCGGTAAAAATTACTAAGCATCACATTGTGAACTGGCGAACGTATGGAAAGCGGCCTTAGATAAGCCGAGTTGACAAGTGACTGTGTGGTTGTCAATCCACGTAGAATCATTAACAAAAACTGGGGGGTGGGTGTGGAAATCCGAACCCGTCCAAAGGTCACACCATCCCTCTTACACAACTATCTTAGCACTATCTCATCCACACAGACGAACGTAAGGTTTAAATGACGTTCAAGAGGGACCATCAGTTGAACCGTACCAGACAAACTAGACCCTAGGCTGGACCCAAACCTATGTAGGTTTCCCCACCCACCCAACACTTGTCCAACCAATCTAGCACACAAAAATCGCTCGGCCGACACCCAACAGAGGTTTAGCATGACTTAGCTGATTGGTTCTCCTTCCGCCTTAAATCTCGACCAACCTCGGAACCTAGTCACTTGGCCTGACCAAGCTTTTGTGTCAAAAGCGAAACATGGCCCAGAAATAAACCTACCGATTGCCACCAAACGTTTTCGAAAACGGTGAATGGCTTCCTTCACATGAAGAAATCTCCACCACAGACAGTTGTTTTTATAAAAAGCGAGTCGATAGCGAGCACACTGCATTGCCCTATTTTCGGAACTCCACATTATGGAGTAAAGCTAAATAACTGTTGGTAGTGCCTCTTGTATTTCGAGAAATTTGGTTACATTGAAAAACCGATTGTTTTCAATGAATTAGACGAGGTGAAGGCACTTTAGTTCCGAAAACATGCACGTAGTTGCCAACCATGGACCTCGGGAACATGTAGCTAGAATCTATAAGACGGCTTAGTAACCAAGTTAGCTACCAACTTTTGAAACATCTCGCTTACAGGGCCTCCCGCTTCTTTTGTTTACATATCCTTGTGCACCCGATATGTTCGTCAGCGTGCATGTAAATTAACGTTGCGATGCTTCTTTCATAGAGATCTTCCGGCGAAAACGGAAGTGTAGATTTTATTTCGAGTTTTCTATTTAAATGCCAGATACCTCATTTTTTATTTGAGAGAAACCCTTCTTTCAATGGGCCAATGACCTAAAGATCGACAGCTTAACCTTCCTTATATTTTGACTGATAATGTGTATCATGAATTGGCCAGCACGAACTACAGAAGCCCGCCTATATTTTCAAAAGTGGGTTTGCCTGGCAGTACTAGTATTCTTGTTTGATTCAACCTAATTTACTTCGTGCAACGCTTTCACCATATCACGTGTCATCCTTGATTTCCCGACGGCGAACAGTAGAAGGAATGACGATTACGTACGATTGCACTGTAGTTGTATGTGTGGAGAAAACTTGCGAAGGGCTATTACTTCGCTGGTCTACACAAATGTGGTCTCCAAACCATGATGAAAAAGATCATTATAGCCATTTTATGGCACTCTTCTTAATAGGAAACCTTTGATAATGCTTTTGTGGTTAGGTCCAGGAAAGATGGAGACCAAGAAAAGACAGTTTGCATTATCGGACCAAGAGTTGCTTAGTTACTTTCGTCTAATCCACAACCAACTTGCAAACAAAGAGGGGCTGACAAGCATGTTTTTAGCACACCGTTGCAAAGGCTACGACATCAATATTCAACACAGTATAATGAGTCCGGTGTACATGAAACAGGAAGTCAACTGACGAGGGCACTGGCCACCTGCCGAGCAATAAATTAAAATCCTTGCTAAGGATAGATTTTACACAGGTGAAAGCACCCATACTGTAAGTATTCTATGTCAGGAGCCGAAAAGATTGATTACCTTGTCCGAAACAGAAGTATTCCAATAAAACGAGTGACACAGGATTTGAACAAGAGGTGTTATGAAAGCAGCGTAGCAGCTGAGATAAATACCCATGTGCTTCTGATGATAATTTATGTCGGAACATACGCTGTCATTCTAGAGAATTCCAGAGCGATAAAGTTATCAAATCAGATCTCGCTCTACCATACGTATACTCCAATAGTAGATCGCTAAGTACATTCGAGCCTTGTAACAGTGATCAAATCACGCAGCGGCCATCTAAGCGTGGGTTGTGAATAGAACAAATGAAGGGGTTTGCTTGCACCAAACTTCATCAGGCGGCCTTGGGATCATGTGTTACTTGTAGGTCGGATGGCATAAACAAGTTTAGAATGACAGACAAAAGTGATGTGATGTAAAAGTCATCAGTTGGATGATTGACTGTCACAGGGCAGCAAGATCAAAGAACAACATGTCCGCTCATACATGGTCATTTCATCTGAAGCGAAGAGGGAGAGAGTTCTGTTTTAACGTTTAAAAGGCTAGCGAATATACACTCACCTGCAAACTAATTTGGTTCTTTCGAGAGACTCATCTGGAACCCAGCTGAATCACTCGTTTATGATGTTCTCAGACTAGTTTTTCTAGCCCGTAGGTATGTTTAGAACAAGAAATTAAGGTCACCTACCTACAAAATGAAATTGAACAATTTCACAATGTGTTACGTTTGTGCTGGCTCGAGACTTTACGATATGGAAAGTGAGACGCTTCTAGTGAGGTCAGACATGATTCTGAATGGAAGCTTGGGGTAACAGAAAATAGTGGTCAATGAATAAAAACGGACGATGGGTCCATGAAAGTTGGTCTGAGCGTAAGGTACCTCAAACGGCTAATCGATATTCCAGTGTTGCTAGGTGACTTGGTGTTTGAATCAAGATTTCTTCCAAAGGATATACAAGTTTATGACGAAGAGCAGATGGTCATCCTTGCTGGAAAAAATATGTCACATTCATTTCATGACTTCTCAGAGTGATGCAAACCCGAAATATTCAGGCGAGTGGTTAACGAATACAGCTGGTCGTGAACGGCTGATCAAATATCGGCTCGGTTAGATTGCTGTTAAAAAAGATATAGTGCCATAGTCCAAACAGTTATGCAAGACTCATCACGTGTCTGGCTCCTCGGGTGACGAACTCTTTCAAGAAAAATTCATGGAACTTGTAAATTATTGAATTATTCCTCCGGTCGACTTATCCGTATTTTGCTTATATTAAAACAGAGATGGAAATGTCCCAGTACTTAATGAATTCGGAAACGAGACTCACATTTCTTCTTGAGGACAGGAAAAACCTCAGCGAAGTGTCAATGATGAGTATTTATTTGTGCATTGCAAATAAGTTCAACGTTAATGTGTGAATTTTTCGTCTCAGACCTAGAAACTGACTGCGTCTGAACAAACTAGCATATTTTCTTCAATTTTTTCTCAAAATTTTGATTTCCCTACNATCCAAGTAACCCACACAGCATTACTTCTTTTGCTTCTGGTAAAACTGGTGCTGGCCAGCCGAAATCAGAATTAGAAGACGGTAAAAAAATAGGCATTCCACCCAACTATAGCATGCAGAATGATGGTTTCTTGGTGCAAATTCTGAATATACAACTACCAGTGTGAATTCCTTATTTTTGTGCAAGCAATTTTTTCAAAGCGGTACTGCACATTCCATCACCTACAACCAGTCCTGTGATCAATGGTTTGACAGGTTCGGGGAGGCGTGTTCCTACTGCAGCTTCTAACATTTATTTCTGCCTGTCTGATTGTGGGTTATGAAAGCCTATAAGGCTGATACAACATGACATGTTTTTTCTTCACATGAAAATTATCTTTGAAGAGAAAAACACTTCAATCACTAATATTCATCTTTCAACATGTTTTCGAAATAGTAACTCCCACGGGGCGAAATGGCCCAGTGGTTAGCGTGCGAATTTATTGACCGTAAGGTCCGTGGTTCTAATCCAACCTTTGCCTCTTGACTTTTCCTATCTAGGCTTGGGCAACCTGGCAATTTCTAAGCCATCGTGCTTCCTTATGGTGGCATGGTAGCCAGGCACGGAACTGGCGTCAAACCTGAACGGTGTTGAGGTTTTTATGGCAATCGAACAATGAAGTCCGTTGATATGCAAGATTTTGCATGCAAAAGCTCAGAAGAAAATAAAACAATACTTTATCAATGAGTGTAAAGGTAGTCTAGATAAACAATGAGTTGCGTACTTGCTGAGTCAGTTTATTCGATGGACCTCAATTGGGTGGAAATAAGGACTACCATTTGGCTCGCCCAAAGCATCCTCGAAACGTGATAACGCTGGAAGATTTGAGAGTTATGAAATACGCCGCAACCTTACTGAATTGCCCTAAGTTCTACTTACTTGTTGCAACGGGTAAAAATTATAAAGTAGTCCGTCATCTGAACACGCACATCGGAATTTCATTAACCATCCGCTATTTCTGGTTTCCTACTCGTTTTTAACCAGAGGTTTTCAGTTCAAGCGTTAGTACATCAAGTATGGGAGTGCGATACACTTTGTCAAGGTGAGCATGAGGCATATTCGAAGGTCGCGCACAGCACCAAAATGTCCAAATAGTCCCAGTCACCATCATCGCTGGCTGGATCTCCCGTCACCTGTATTTAGGGACAAGGAAAGACCGACATTGTTGATCAGCAAAAATTCCATATAGATAGACTAGATGCGTTGCCATTATTCGTTCACAACGAAGCTTGTCAGGTAGTACTGCTCTGAAGTTTCGTGTTAAACTGACAGATGATAAAATTAGCACTACTGAAAAGTTACCATCACTCTGATACTTACTGATTAGAATGCTTAAACTGCTGTTTGCTAACGTGAAAATGGGTAGCATATGTGAGCAGTATTTCACTTCGCTTACAATATTCGTCTCGTAAAGCTACTGGGACGATCATCGTGTAGATTCTTCTACTCGACTGAAGTCCCGTAGAGTATCTGAGCACAGCTATGTGAGCAAAGCACGAAGGCCTTATTGTCTATGCCTCCAAAGTGAAGCCACTGACAGCACTGAAATGTGAATAGAGTGAAGCCGGTCAAAATATTAAACGCTGTTGACTGTAGCCAATTACTTTGCGAGAATTCTGAGTAAAGGCAAATGTATCGCGACGACGTGGCACCATGAGATGTTCATTCGATTTGTCGCAATATGCATAAGCTGATCACTCAGTAGACAACTTAAGGATTAAATGTATGGAATGTTGCGACCTATAAGATTATGTCAGTTGTTGCTGTAGATGTTCCAGTTTGGCTTACTAATTCTAGTTGTGAGCCTGAGTCCAAAAAGCTTCGGTTACGATAGACTGGTAAGACTGGGTTCACGCAAATACAGCAATATTCCATCCCGTATGATACACCTTTGTGTAGTCTTTTTTATAACTCATTTTCACAATATATAAATATGGTAAACTTAAGTAAATTAGAGACTTGTACACTCTGAGATGAATCTATAACACAAATTACAACCGTATCACACGTACATGATAAAAAATAACTCACTACACCCCAACAGAATAGCCTGATATATCATCCAACACAGGCTTTTTATGAGTAGGTAAGAAACAAGACATTTATGCCGGGCAATAGGTTTGACAGGAAAGCTGCTTAAATAAGAAATTACACAATTACTATAGACCGAAGCTTTAGTGGGCAGATTTTGTAGCTAAAACGTGTACGTATAGTGCATGGTGTTTTGGGGATAGAGTGCTGATGAATATAACATAAGATAATTTGTTGAGTGAAGTTGCTCACTACAAAGTAAATCGATACTATCCTTGCGTCCTCACTGGCCCTGATAGTAAGAAAATAACCTTTCCCAACTAGTCCTGGAGAGAATATACTGGAACGAAAATGCAGTGTAAGAGAATGAAAGCGATACAACATGCGGGTGGGACCAAAGTGAACAGAAAGCATTCTAACTCTCACATTACTAAGAGACGACGAAGTGTACTTGAGGATTCGAGACTCTCTGGAGTTTCGTGAGCTGCGCGCATCTGGTGATTCCAAGTAAGGATCAAACAGCTGTACAATGAATCTCGGCTTTTCAGCATAGATTGGCTTCACTTACAGGGCGAATTCTCAACCAAAAAAACCTAAGTTTGCCTTCGAAATGATCGTTAATGACAAGGCCTATTGGCAACACATACCTTCGGCCCCAGCATGGTTTAAACTCCGGTCTTTAGACGTGAAAGTAGCGCAAGTTACACAACAAAGGCTCGTTTGAAAGAGAGTAATGGATGCGTTTTGGCAGACGCCCGGAACGAAGGTTCAGTAGCTGTACTCTTCTTACTGTTTGCCAACTCACATTTTAGGGTCCTTTTCTCAGCTAGTGAAATGGACCATTTGAGCTCAACTGTTTTTCATTTCCAATAGGAAGTCACGGAATATGTAGAAATGATTTCGGAACCACTTCTGTGTGAATGGCTCTCCACCCGTTCCCCAGCGATTATTTCGCTTTTTACACCTAATCGAGGAGATCTGTGTAGTGTATGGTCTGTCGGCACAGCTGAGAGACTTACCAAATCTGCGTCTGAGGCCTCGAGCAAAGCCAAACACCTCATTCATAGAAGGCGAGGTGAAATTTTCCTAGCTTGCAGTGGAGGGTTTTTAGTGACCCGATGGCTCACTTCTCTGATGAATGCTGTTCGAATCTTGGTGAAGCATAAACGTACGTTGCTAATGAGCTTTATTTAGTGCAACACTTGGGTACGTCCCATTTAAGGTGGAGATCGTGAGGTTTTAAAGCCAGAGCAGAAGACGGAAGACAGGACAAAATCTATATTGATAATTACGAACGGTCCCCACATCACCATCGGTCAGAGAACGGTTTACAGCAGGGCTGGTTTCACAAGATCAGTAAAACTTCCTTTTGAAAAGTCGTCACTCAAAGGTCTTTCGAGGAATAAAGCTGCCCGCGACGCGAACGTCTCCGTTTCACTTGCTTGTTGCTGGGTTTCATGTGAACAGCGCTCGCAGATGTGCCACAAATTCTTCGACGTGCTTCTGAATTATTATTATGGTGAAAACACTACCGAAAACAGATAATCCACTCGCTGACTTCGCTCGTATATTTGCCAGCACAAAAACAAAACTTACCAGGTGAATAGTCAACAGATTTGTGATTATTTTAGGAATACCAACTGAAGCTACTTTACCCAAAGTGGCTAATTTATGGCGATATTCTTGTGCAACACATGTGAATATCTGTACTGGTCCTGGTAATGAATGATCCCGGGCTGTATGGTGCGCAGCGCATCTGGATCAATAGTATTACATTAGCAAGATGATTCTCTGTGTGTGTGAAGGTTTTCACATCAAAAACTCTAGACTGGTTATAGGCGAGACGTTAAAAAGTGGAGCTAATGCAAGGTGGAAGCTTCGATACCTCAGTAGATAATTAGGAAGACTCGACAAATTACTAGCGTTCAGCAAAATACACGTATTTGCCTATCAACTTTGTTGTCATGGAAGGCGCAACTGGATCCCAGCTTAATTCCTCTTTTATGATGTTCTGCCGAAGTTTTCAGCAACCCACTGAGTAGTACTTCACGTCCACACAACGTATCGCGGTATCGGATCATCGTAGCAACTGAAACATGAGGCGGTTTAGCAGAGCACATTCAGCTAACAAAGAACATCATAAACGAGACACTCAGTTGGGATTCAGTTGGTTCTTCCGTCCAGACAAAACTGGTGGGCAGGTGAGAGTGGTATTCGAATTCCATGCAACCCGAGTTCAAGCAGAATGAATAAAACTCGTTAACTACGCCTACCCAATAGGCCCTAAGAAGGGCAATGCCGATCGTGGGCTGTCGAGGAGTTTTCCCCAATCTTATAAATAGAATGTTCGTCCACGCAAGTGCTTAGTTAGGATTTTCTCATAGTGGCAACACTTATTCAAACTCGACGGATGATTCGATAATCCGATACAAGTGACAAAAACAAGACGGAGTTCTAAATTTTAATTAGTTCACCGGTTGTGGGTCTACCGAGGGACCTCCATTACACCCGAAAACTTGGAACTGTTAAGTCCGAAATTCTAAGACGAGAGCTTTAGATATGCAGAGAATAGTTTAATTTATACCATGAAAGTGCTTGAAGCCAAACAGCTGGGCTGAAACTTTGCAAAGAACTCGGCTAATACTAAAGAGCCAGTGAGTTTATGCACCTAACTCTGGAATCACACGGCCTTCGACAAGCCTGTATCTAGTTTATCCTAGTTTGATCACAGTCTGCTGGACTTAATACACTAAGATCGGTCAGCATCTTTATGTTGTCAAACTTTGCTTGGTCTACTACAGTGATGGTACGAATGAAGTTGGAGGTGAGCATCTTAAACGCATTCTAATGATGCATCTAAAATACCACTATTTTGAGTGTGCAGGTGCTTAGTAGGATTGCACAGCTACAGCGAACATCTTCAACTGCATGACTGTGTCATTACGAAATCACTGCGACCAATTCCTTTCCACTGAGTGGTCCTTAGTTCATGTTTGTTGAAATGCAGCGCCCAAACATCTTGGTTATTTTCATCTGTGATAGTTAACAAGTGTTGAAACAGTTTGTCTCTCGCGACGTGTGATAAATTGGTTGATTAGGTTGGTAAATTTGATGATGAATACCCCACGTAGGAATGGAAACCAGTATGTCAACCACCCTGTTCCACTCCCGCTGAAAATGATGCTAGTAGAGCAAATACAACCTATTTTGATACTGACCGAAAAATTACACTGTTACGTATGAAAATGCCTGCTGATCTATGACAGGATTTTGGTTGGATGAAGTTGGATTTATTATCCCATTCCCAGAATCTATATACTGCATATATTTTCCGATCTGAAATCCTGTCACAAAGGGAATAATGCCGCATTTGATTCTGATATGTTATCCACGCCTCCCACAGATGTAAGTATCAGCAGTAGTGACCAAGAAATCGAGGTGGTAAGGATACTGACTAGAATGTATGAAAATTCTTTCGACACAAAGATTGGCATCATTCGGATGTTAGCTAACAGAAAGAAGAGGGCTGTTCTGCCCTTTTTCAGAGCACGCTGCTGATCAGATTTGGTTTCAGGTTAGAGCGAAGCTAAAGCACTTTCGTACGGAGAGCCAACGTTTATCTAGCCTGCAGACCAATTTTCTCATAAGCAGTCGTGTAATATTTGATAACTTGAGGCACGAAATCGCGCTGATGCTTCTACTGGAGGATTAGGGCTTAAACTTTCATTGCCAGTCTACTGACATCGGATCTGCAATTGTGGAATTGGTTGCCAATAAAGTGTGCAGCTCAGAAAACATCTTAGATTCCATTACGCTCTCTCATATCTTACCATTTCACAAGCTCTACTTGCTGGCTTATTCGGCTACAAAAAGTTTTTAACGCCCATCAGTTGTGAAGTTAATAGTTAACTTTACCATCTGACCTGCAGATAAACCTCATCCGTCCAACTGAAAAGTCTTTCGTACGTTCGGTTTTTGACTACCGATGCTCTTCACGTCACAGCTCCGCAGAAAAATGTAAGTTGTTATCTCATATATCCCCAAAAGTCATGAAGTGTGACATGACATGCCTGAGCACATTATTCTGTGTTCGGTTTTTTCGAATCCTTCAGCCGAAGAATTGATAAAACATAACGTCGTAAATTAAATGCGCGTTCCATTGATTTGAGGTATGAAATCGGCCTGAGAGGTGTCCGTTTACTAATCTTCATCTCTTGGAAATTTTCGTGTTAATTGCTGACTAAATGATTGCAATGCAACAAACTAAAAGCTTAAAATTATTCTAAAAAGTTGCGGTTATGGGACACATTTTGTCCTTAAAACGCGATTGGGTGAATGAAATCCGAACGTGGATAAGTGAAGAAGTACGTTTACAATTTATTTTTTAACCCAGACTCTCCCCCATGATTTATCTTCCACAGGACTTCCTTTACGTTACGTGATATGACATGGTGCTGTAGCCTTAAGAACCCTGGACGTATTAAGACTATTTCCAGATAAGATGCGGCTTGCTGGGAAATACTGAAACACAAGTATGTGTAGTGTACTCACATATGTCATAATTTTGAGTTTCTCTCTGACGTCATATCAGACAATCGTTTTTGAATTTATGTCCTTGGATTAGGCCTCCTCAAAAATAAAAAGTAAATTATCCGTCAGTTGAATAAGTAACTAACCATGCATTTGGCTTCCACAAAAGTATACTTTGATTGAATTGGTGATCACGATTCATCTTTGCAGAGGTCACCAGACCCCATCGTATTTTCACCTACAGCGGTAGCTTATTCAAGCCACATTGGAAAGCTAAAAACGATGCAAATGCTTATGAGCCCAGTGGCACGCTGGTTAGGGAAACGCGCAGGATCGTAATGGTGTACTTAAAAACAGTGACAGTTATTGGGACTTTTACGTGATGTTTTGGCCATCAATACGCAGCTATTTTTACCAACCAATAGCCTTCTGTTTGTGGCCATTTGACGTAGAAATCGTTCAATATAAGGACGTCGCATACATGGGAGGGTAAAACATCATGTGATAGAAGCCTAACCACTTAGGTTGTGTAGGATCTGTCATAACGTTCTTTTAATTTTCTATTTTTGGAAAGAAGTTAATGAATTAGAGATCTTTAGGTAACTAGAGTTTCGTAATAAAGGGATCTTCGGTCACAATGACCAATTATGAAGGATTGTTTTTTAGTGTTATCGAAATTGATCTTATCCAGAATTGACGCACAAGTATCGATAAGTTGAAACACTCCCAGGATAAGTTTTGAGCAAGAATTTCTGTACTCCTTCCGTGGCCTTAAACAAAGAATGATCGGGTACGCGTAACAATAATCAAAAACAAAATCCCGAGTGCCCTATGATCGGCTAAACAACCTTTGCGTGGATGCACACAACCAATATCATTGTCGTCATTGACGACGAAATCAGTTTGGGAACTGGTGTTGAAGTGTTGTAAGAATGCAACAATAATTCTGCATTTGTAGCACATGATTTAGCCAACCCTGCCGGTAGCGAAGCAATTATACAATTAATGCGTGGTACCTTAACAAGTGTCCTCTATCTGATCATCTGATTGACAGATCCATAGCGCCGACCCACTCTATCCTTAATGTTAGGACACTGGTGGTCAAGAGCTGACCCAGAAGCACCGAGTTCCTAATTCATGCAACGGCACAACCCAGAATGTGGTCCGATACGCACATAGGTTTATGACTACACAAGTAACACAAGTTGGCATTTGAGGATCAAATGCGGGTTTCGTTCGGGATAAACCGTTTGCAAACCGTTTTACCGAGAAGTCCAAGGCGTGCCAGCATTTCCCTTTTATCACGCCAGCTGAATGCTAAGCACAATATACTTACAGCGCACAAAAATGTAGAAAGGCGGACAAAAAAAGAGGTAAGTGAACCAGTTCATTACACCACTGCCGAAGCAATTTAGCGGGGTATGTCAAAGTCTTTCGTGCACATTGACTCGGTCGGTGCCGATTGCTCAACAAGGCTTAAATTCATGTTAAGGCTTCACATCACACAGAACCACAGCCAAAATTTTTTCTGGAGCTACCGTCAGCTCAACACCTATTCAGCAGTGAAAGTGACACTGATGGTCGAAATGAGCTGGTAATATTGGTTTGGCGATGAAAATAAACAAAGCATAACGCAGAAAACCAGCTGGTAGAAAATTAAAACCCCATTCAGTATGGGACGGAGTGATCTAAAGGTCTGTCAGGTGTTTGGGTCTAGTGGCATTGTCAACGAGACTAGGAGAAGTTGTAAGGTAAGCAGCCACAGATAATTCACTTTCAAGCACCCCTGAATAATATTTTGAAAGGGCTCCATTCGGACCCAAGCGACAAAGTCCCACCAACAGTCCGCTGTCCCATGAATTCACGTACCAATGAAAAGAGTTCAGACATCCATAGAACGCATAATCTGTGGTTCAGATATTTTAGGATACAGAAGAAGTGTTTGACACGATGGGGAACAGGAAGCCACCAGTGAACTCCCTAGGTTATTGCAAAAAGAATGCAGTGTGTGTACAAATGGTGCATCACCGATACACCCCGCAACAAAATCCACTGAGAATGAACCGTCGGTATTTCAGTTCCATAACTAAAACAATAAATTAAGGAATATCCCTGCTACATGAGCTTCCGATGTTCACCTCAAAATTAAATCAAACGTAAGTTATTCAGAATTTGTTACCTTTCGTGATATTGCGAGTCAATTTGACCCGGCAGAATAGTGTTAATAATCCTATGTCTATGTGCTAGTCCCACAAAATTATTCTGTAAGCAGAAAATCTGAGTTCTGTCAAACGGCTTTTCTCGTTTACAGTTCAATCAACTGAATTTAAGGACACTTGCTTCAACCACATCAGATAAACTACAAAAAATGAACTGGTTTCCAATCCAGTTTCCAATCCAATCAGCTAAATCTGATTTCCTTGCTTTTTAGACGATCACCTTTACATTGCAATGCAAAATCCAAGAAAATTGCTTTCGGAATTGGTGCGGAAAATTGTTTTGGACAGTCGTTTTTCACTTTTAAACAGAGTACGATTACCAGGCGCATGTTTGTAGCATTGGTCAATCCCAAATGAACACTGAATACAAGTGTAAATCAAGAGTTACAAGCTAAAGATTTACTTTTCCGCACGAACATAGGTCTTGAACAGTTGTGGATCGGGGTGACAGGAAGTATTCAGAGCAATCAGTCGCTTAGTCACCATGACTTAAAATGTCGGTTCATGAGACAACTGTAAAGGCCTCACCCTTTTCCCCGAAACATCCAAAAAAGCAGCAAATTGATCCCAGTTACTACTGTTTAGTCGTTCAGTAAGGCTGTCAGAACCGACTACTGTGAATAACCGAAAATTTTAAACGAAGGGACAGTTAGTCTATTGTGTCCCACGAACATTCAGCTGTTTCGTTTGTCTATTTTGACTCCAGATAGGGCCTTGTTGTAATAAAAAAGCTCTTTTCTTTGGGGTGTGGCTTGCCAGGTATGATGCTCCAAGGGAATGATCTACCAAACAATTCGAATAAGGATTTGGCATCCCTCACTTGTGGCATCACAGTTCCTGGCCTTATTTTGCCTTGATCGTACACACCAACTGTGTGTTGATGAGCTGAAGCGTAACTAACCAGCACAATCGTTATCAAAGTGAGAATTTATTTTAATCACCATATAACCCAGCTGTTTTTTAATTCTCTGAAGGTCGTCTCCTGATTAAAGTTTGCGGATCAGCAACCGTGGTAGTTTAGGGAGAATTTAACATAAGAAGAAATCCGCGGACCACTTTGTCCATCGTTCACCTATTTTCTTCACTTTCTATGTATTCTTTGTACCGGAGAAGGAGTATTGCCTTTTCAGTTTGTTGTACTGAGGATGGAGGCAGTCTTGTTGCTATAACTGACCATAAAAAGGTGATGCCAAATGTTTCGAATACTGCGACCTTAAATGCGATTTAAGACGTGTGCAAGATTTTGACTATAATTGGGCTAAGGAATGCAGTTCAGCATTCAGTATAACCGAGGATGAAAAAGTGAAACAGCATAACCGGCTAGTAGTTAAATTAAATTACTAACCTGGTTACATCCCACTTTTTTACCAGTGGACAGAGATTTTTGGATTTTCTGGATTGATAAGTAGACTGTGGTAGGAAGTAGTGAGCCAATGTTGATTTTGAGCGGCGAGTTTTGAGAGTGAGTCCTCCGGGGAAGTGGGAGCGAAAATATTCAACTGTGTGGTTTCAGAGGGATTTGGTAAACAATCGGTGGATTTATTGCTGGGCAACGTTTCGCTTTTGACAAAAAAGCTTCGTCAGGCCAAGTGAGTAAGTAAGTAGGTTGATTGGGTTTTAAGGCAGTCGGGGAACCAATCCGTGAGAGTCATTATGACTAGTGACGTGATCCGTGCTGGGTGTTCAGTTTGATGATCCTGTTTGTTGATTAGTGGGGATGACTAAGATTTACGATAGATTGGTTAGAGGGAGTTCGTCTTAATGATGAACTCTTAAAAATGACACCCTAATGGAAAATTCCTCTTGGGGTCGTTCACAGATTACGTTCACCTGTGTTCGTCCAAGGGTGCTGGGACAATGGTTTGGGGGTGGGGGTGGGGTGGTTAATTGGATCTAACTCTACTTGGATATTGTACTTTTACACCCAGGCGATTTCGCTGATAATTGCACACCGCCTCGTGTTATCTCGGCCGATCTATGACCGCTCTCCACACGTTTGCAAGTTCTACCCCCCTCCACCGATTGTTTAGCAAACCCCTCTGAAACGATGACTTCCCAGTCGGCCCCAAACATTTTCCAATTGATTCAACTGTGCGCTTATTCGGAAGTAAACTAAGACATCAGAAACGTCTCATCTCAGAAGCTGAAAGCAAACACATGCAAAGGAACGCAGCGGAAAGTATTACGAAATTAGCTGACCATGTGGCTAATCTAACTCTGTTGTTGGTGACTAGACTTCTGCCAGCTATTTTCCAAGCTCGGTAAACGAAACCATCTGACCAACAACTGATGCGACCAAGCTGTTAAAATTCTGACATGATTCTGGGAGGGTAGCGACCGTTAAATGTTTCATGAATTTCCAGGGAAACTGGAAAATCTTAAGCTATACCCCAACCACATCAACTGAACCAAATGTTACATAAGGTTCAAGAAAAATTGTTGCTAGTCTATCATCCCCTGCTGACGCGCCGCTAGTCTTGAACTGTGCATCTTCTAAGCGTACTTCCATTATCGCATGCTGCCACGCAGTTTCAACTACAGAGTGGCAAATCATAACACATGACCACAGTTGCCTTATAAGATACGAAGGAGTTACCAGTGAGAACAAAGTGGCTTTCCTTGCTGCTACCAGTCCAAAATATTAAACTTAGGTGAAGACAACAAGCGGGCCCAGTGTTAAGAAAGTCAGGCTGGGTTTAGGGTAGCTTTGCAAAACAAGCAGAAGTAGTGAACCTATCTAACAAGAATCGATCCGGTGGCCGAACACAACTAGCTGCTCCGTGAATTCAACATAAACATCGACGATTTAAACTTAGGTGAAGACAACAAGCGGGCCCAGTGTTAAGAAAGTCAGGCTGGGTTTAGGGTAGCTTTGCAAAACAAGCAGAAGTAGTTAAACCTATCAACAAGAACCGATCCGGTGGCCGAACACAACTAGCTGCTCCGTGAATTCAACATAAACATCGACGATTCATTCCATGAAGATTACTAAGAAAATTTAAAACATATCTAGAATACAGACGCGATGACTGAGGAAGTTGTTGCAACTGACTACGTTTGAAGTGTGGCCAGAAGGATAACCGATTGCTATGAACTGCACCTTTGCTGGGATCTTTCCGAACAGCAGCGGTTACATAACCGTGTTTTGTCATAAAATGCATTGGAGAGTATTCGTGCCTGTCCAGAAGTCTCCCACTGGGAATGAACCTAATAACGGTGACCCAAACATCTTGTTAACAGACATGCAGGCCTTCGAGTCATTCGTTAGGTTGCATAATTTTTTTCCCGGAATATTCTGCAAATGTTCCAAAATATTTCAGTAGACATACTGCATACAAATTTTCGGAGGATCTGAGTCAATAAGCTCCATTCATCAAACACAAATAATACATCAACTTTTGTAATCAGGAGTAGGTTTCGGCATAGTACCAAATTTCCTAGTCGTCCGCTGAGTTCACGCTCATGGTCTCTGGCTGGTTCTATAGTTGAAAGTGTAACCATCAACCCAGTAGAAATTTATTTGCTAAACAGCCACTTCTAGCATCACTTTCAAAAATTCAGTTAAACTAGTTAAATTTTACAGCTGAATTTGCGTGAAACCCTGCAAATGACTCCCAAATTTATCCTCCGAAGGTTTGGCATAGGTATCCGAAAGAAAAGGATTTCAGCATGGAAGGAGACAAAGATATATCGCTGTCCTAGTTTCCCACCACAATTTTTCGTCCGCTTTGTTGAAACCAAATAAGTTTAGAAAGCCGATCACAGGTGTGTACCATCCACAGACGCACAACTACGCTCCGCTTCACAATAGCACACTGACGATATCAACCCGGTTGGTAAAGAGACGCATGCAACAAGATTGCCAGGCTAGCCGAAAAACTTGTCCATTAACTAGACAACTTCGGATACTAACAATTTCTCCAGATGTGATTTTACTTCCTCGAAAATAGATTGGAATATCTATTGAAAATTATCCAACTTACATCATCACTGCTCGAGAACCTCTTTTCGTTCGATCACCTGACGGCAATCTTCCGGTCGCTGCAGACGTGAAGTTAAATAATATTAGCAAAACGAACTGAGCACCTGCGTCTGCAAGTTTTGTCACTGAGTATATGTTGTGTGCGCGCAAATGTAAACACCCCCTCTAAAATGCTACCTTGGCTGCTGACAAGAGGTTTGTAAAATAAACTTTCAAAACTGGTGGGCAATCTGAGTGAATGTTTGAACACATTTTGAAGAACTGACTTCTGTTTAAACAACTTCATTGGCCTATTTACTCCAAACTATAAATTGTTCAGGTGGCTGTTGTTATGATCGCTGTACTGAGCAGTTTGTTTGAAACGCTTCGTCACCAGCCGAGCTGACATTGCTAGTGCACAGTTAGTTGTCGGTGCGTCATGGTGCGTCGACGTAGGCGATGAGCTGTGTTTTGCTTGCGTTAAAATAAGTCTCGTTAACTCAGGAAGTGGCGCCTGGTTACGGTTTATTGTTCTGATAGTTGTTCACGTTTGCTAACTGCTTGACCGGCTACGTGATTGACCTGCGTCTGGATGATATTTGTGTCTCCCCACTCTGGCTGAAGAAGACTAACCTGGTCGTGGGCTGTCGATATGTACATAGACCCTGACAATGCCCACGGTGAGTTAGAATGTTCTGATTACCTCTACTCTTCTTGGTCCATGATGAATTTAGTGCTCTAAATATGTCTTTGCTGACCTAAACCAGGTTGATATGCTTTCTGAGAGTACTGTGGATGCCAAGTACGGCAATTTTGACCACAAGATATGAAGTTTCCTCGATTTGGCCATTCATAGCAGTCCAGGCTTTCGTGAGTGAAAGACTACCTCTATTTATTCTTAGATGTTCACCTGAATCTAGATCGCTTTACCTCCGTCATATTGAAAAAAACTCAAACAGTGTAGATAGAAAACGGCTAGCGTTGGAATAATACCATTATCAAGGAATATTCTATTAGCATTACGTTTGGAAATGTTCATACATGTTAACCTTAGTGCAGATTTCCTGTTTTACTCTTGTGTTACTCAAAAACACATTCCGACCGTGAGGCGAAACATACCGTGATGGCCAGCGACCCCAAACATATCAACTAGTGTTGTTGCACACCACCACAGTGCACCAATGCTCTTTCACCAAAACGATCTTTATCAAACAGATTCAACTGTCCTCAAAACCAGTTTGATTAATCAGACATCTTTCTTAGTGTTCACGTCTTCCAAAGTTTTCAGCTGGTTTGCAAATGAGTATATCTCACTAACTGATGGTTTTTTGTTCTGATGGAAGATTAGGTTAGATTAACAATCTTGTAAACCAGAATCATTTAAAATAACTCATTCAGACAGACTTAGTTTTAAACCAGTAATGGTCAGCTACACTGCCCACTACAATCGAATATAGCATGGTCTAAGCAGCTTGGTGGCTGACATCAAGTTAGTAGTATAGTCTAAAGGTTCGGCACACACCAGTTTATTTGGTTCTTCAATGCAAGCTAGTAGTCGACTTAGCATAACATATAATAGGGAAAATGAAGAGTAGACAATTTGCACAACGATGCATATACGTTTTTGATTGGGCAGATTAACAGGTGATGGAAAATACATGGTTAGCCGACTAAATCAGAACCAATCAAACAAACACGTTTCGGTGCGCCAGAACATTTGTTGGGCCAATCTAGCTTAGTCATGTGCACCTATTGTTACCTCTTCCGGTGAAAGAAAACGAAATCACAGCAGGAAAGAACCGGTACTCTGTATTGAAGAACCGGCGCTTAATTTAGAGCAGTTCATATTGTGAAAGCGGTCGGGGTACCTGCAGTATCAGATTTCATGTCGCAAGGAAAAGAGGCGGTTTAACGTCCTTCACTGAAACAGATGTGCGATCATCGGTATTCCGGTGAGTTATCTCTTGTAATTTGTCGAATATATAAACACTAATTTTCAACTGAGCATTGACAACCCTTCTATGAATTATTCGCGTTTATTGGAATAAACTTAGTCCGAGAATGCCTTCCGTACAGTTCGAGAAAGATAATGCTAATTTGAATGATTAGATCGAGCGGCGTCCGACACAGCGGAAAGCGTGATCTTCTGACAAACTGGCTAGATGATAAAGGTTATTGTTAAACTAGTTTTTGTGATAATTGGAGTTTGTATTTCGGATATTTCGTGCACAAAAAAGGTTACTTTTTTTCAGTTTCCGGCTGAACGAGAGGCGATTCGGTTCTAGAGTGGAAGATAGTGTCCGAAACTGTCTCTATCTTTATATTTCAAGTTATTTCCCGTAAAAGAAAGCCAGACCACGCTGCAACCTCATCAAATCAAATGCAACTGCTACATTCTGATTGGTGTATTGATGTAAGAGCACCAATAAACGTTGTCCTCACTAACAGAAAACTAAGTTCCTCTAAAGCTTTAATAAACTTCTAAGTTCAGAATTTTAGATTACCATTACGTTTGTCTTATTGCTCACGATTAAATTGGCTTATTTTTTTTACTTCTCTCACGCCTATCTTGCTTCGCTCGTTTGAATTTGAAATTGCCGACGTTGTTTCCGTCTGCAGCTGCATATGTTATTTATAGGAATAAATGCTCCGTTAATAGGAGCGCTACGAATAATAGCAATCGGAGCTAAGTTGCTATTTACGTTATCATTCTCCTCATTTGAAAGGCTTAGGATAAACTGTTTACCTGGTGTTTGGTGATCCTCTAAACATTGTACTGAAAATTACTTTGCCTTTAAGCATATATTGTACTATCTTTAAAACAAAGACCTTACATCCGACACTACTTTTACAGGAACCCATAATCCATTGTAAACAAGGTAAACGGTGTCGAATAATTGGATCTTACCCCTCCGTTGCTTTTGGGACAACATATCTGTCCGATATAAAGAATCAGTTAAACAAAGACAGATAAACTGGATCATAACGAAAAGCACTACACAGTGGATTGCCTGTAATTGTACTTGTTTTGAAAATATACCCAATCTATTCTTCAAGCTTCACCAAGATTTTCGGGTTTAAATAAAGATGCGAACAGGGTGAAATATCGGTAACTAAATAACATGCGTGTTTATCCCTCCTTTTTTCAGCCAAAATAGTTCTTCTACCTTCCAGAAGGCATGTTTAAGAGCACTTATATGTTTGGTATACTGAATAAAAAGCCAGAAATCTTTCTTCATCCGGTTCTGAATGTTTGTTCGTCTGCAGCACATCTTGAACATACCCGACGTGCTTATTCCAATCGAGTAACTAATAAAAAATTTTTTTAAAAATGCGCACACTAGTAAGGGCAACTTATGAGGATTTTTGGATATTTATTCTTCAATGGTTTGTGAATATGCCGAAATGGGTACATT
>NW_008751657.1:3345012-3416492 GCF_000715545.1 Opisthorchis viverrini | reverse complement strand
TAACTAATAAAAATTTTTTTTAAAAATGCGCACACTAGTAAGGGCAACTTATGAGGATTTTTGGATATTTATTCTTCAATGGTTTGTGAATATGCCGAAATGGGTACATTTTGGCTATACAGCAAATTTTATTAGTTAACTCTCAATAATTAGACTCCTTTGTATTCATATGTTGGTCACTAAATTTGTAAAAGATGGCTGACAAGACACAGCAGTGCTGTTCTAGATTGCCTCAAAAATATGGACAGTTTAGTTTCGTTATCACTTCTACCTTTCTTGCATGTCTTTACATCCCAAAATTTTATGATCGATGCGGAAAACAGTTTGGTCCATAGTTGTGTAGTACCGAATGGTGAAAACTCAGTGAAGTCAGTGACAAGCAGAAAAGCGATGACTCTCCTGGTTGGGTGACAGTTTTGGAAACCCTAAGTACACGGGGGGGCATATGTGTTTCTTTGGAGATTTCCCGTTTTATCTTATTGTTTTTCAAGTACAACCTAGCTCAAATTTTGTCAAAAGAGCAGTGGCTTTGTCGTTACTGGTAGTGTCATCCTCCATATCAGAATGCATCAGTAATCCTGACCACCCGACACTTTCTACTGGCCTGGCTACGTACCAGTGAACAAACTAAATTTTCTCTGTCAAGTTACCAGCCTACATTTGCAATCTCTAGCGCATTAGACCCACCCACTTGCTCTTTTTCTTATCTGCACTAATGCTGCTACCAAATTAACAGCTGCACCGCGTTCTGTTTTTTCGCTTTCATGGACGTAGGACTTAAATTGTGGTTGATTTTTTCTTGCTTGAGATTTTACCTGCCCCTATTTATCCTTGTTCTTCGAATGCATGACAAGATGCTGCCAGGCAAATGTAACGAATGCGAATCTTAGCGGTTCAACAGACGAACTAGACGTATATTTGGTCCGGTAAAAGTGACACATTAGTCATGGCAGATTCAAAGTAGATTTCGTCCATAAATTAAAAAAAATTTGATGCACAATGATGATAATTGATCTCGAAAAATTTACAGTTATGAGGTGCTTTTCTGCTTTTTAACAAAGATTCAAAGTGATTTCGTCCATAAATTAAAAAAAATTTGATGCACAATGATGATAATTGATCTCGAAAAATTTACAGTTATGAGGTGCTTTTCTGCTTTTTAACAAAGCCTAACTTTACTCACAAAACAAAGTCTTGATAGAAAAATTACCATATCTCCTTACACCGTTAAAAACATTGCGGATGTTATATTAGTTTTCTGTCTGAATTAAAAAAATGAAGGTGAAACTTAAACCATACTTTAAAAAAGTTATGACTGCCAGAGAGGATTCTGTTGCTTTAGTGATTGTTTACTAACCAAATTCAAAATGGAATGCATGCAGAAGTGTTATATTTTAACTACAAAACATTTTTTATGTGCGTTTACCGGGCGTACCTCAAATAAGATTTTGCGGCTCGCATACATGGAGAGCACAAACCGTTCGTCATTGTGATGGATGCCTAGTTTTCTAAAAGAAGAAAATAAACCGTTTTTCATGAAAAAGGTTTTCTAAATTCCACAAATATCTTTATTTGCCTGATTTTTTGCAATTTCGGTTTAGGTAAAAAAAAGGCTGACGGAAACTTGGGAATTTCCCCTTCCCAACGAGCTCCAGGGAGAGCACAACTAATCCTGGGCAGCCTGGGAGATTTCAGCAACCTTATGAGTGACTTTCGGAATTCGGATTTTTCTCAGCTACAAGTATCAAGCTAACAAAGTAAGGATGGTCGTGTGAGATCCACGCAAAATGGAATGAACTGTAGGGTTTCAGCCAGAAACGGCGAGAACAGAAATACGTTTGAATAGCTGCTCTATAACGCAGAGGACAAAAAAGTAATAAGAGAATATTGATTTCATTCTGATATTATACCTGTTGACTAGAGGAAGCTGGTTAGCAGTATGTAACAACTGGGTTGGATAAAGAGAACTGCATTACATTAACATATTGTATTCAGGACATAGTTCATGAACTTTTTATGACCTTTTATGTAAGTAGGCTAAGATAACACCGGTTGTCAATCATACAATTTTCCATAGTCAAAACGAATAGAACGTAAAGATTGTCTGGTAATACGGTTTTGGGTTTTAAAAATAGGTAACCTGTGTTTACGAAAATCCACGAGTCGTTCGGGTCTTTCCACCAGATCATTTGGCATACAAAGAGAAAGTCAACAAGGGATAGTGTTAATTAAGCCTTCTAGTTATGTAATACTGCCCTTGGTTACTTTTTCCTTGTATGCCAAATAATCTGGTGGAAGATCCAAGTGACGTGTAGATTTTAGTAAATGCAGGTTATTTATTTATAAACCCCAAAGCGGTCCTACCAGCCAATGTCTGTGTTCTATTTGTTTTGACCATGGAAGATTGTATGACTGGTAACCGGAGTTATCTTGACCTACTTACATAAAAGGTTTATGACCTATTTTTTGAATACGATATGGCAGTGTGATTTAACCCTTGTGGTCAGAAAAGCAGTCTTCAGTAAATTTTGAAAAAATATGAATGTATTGGGGAGTTTATAGGTTTTTCCCAATGGCACATCTTAGTTTCATGGGGATTTTGTCCCCCTTTAAAAATGCGCCAAAAGTTGCGAGGAAAAAAATCGTCTGCATTAGGTGCTTTTCTATTAAAATTTATGGAGTTAGTAGCAGGTGTTGAAGCTAATATGTATTTCATCCAGTCAAATCTCATCTTTCTGAGAGTATTTTGGAACTTTCTTCGGGTTCAGTAGATTACGTCATATTCAAATCACTACTGCTATATCCCTTGTTTTCACGGTGTAGTTCAGTTAGCAACTTTCAGTAGCTCTTTGAAGGTGGAACTAGTTTTTCAGGTAAAAGTTGTTTTCTGCTGACCTCTTACGTTATGTCAGAATATAATTCATGACATGAACAACCAATCTCCGCTCAGTAGTCCTTTTTTGTTTCACCCGTAACATAATTGCAAATATTGTGCTAAAAATCAACAAGCACGTGCAGCGTATTTTCGGGAAACTCTCCAGAAAATGTAGTTTTGATCACTTGAAATATTTCCCCATCGTGGTTTTATTTCAAGGAAATAAACCTCCAGAACCTCTAGAATTTTCGGCTTTGCAAAGACTCAACTCATTCCTCAAGAGGAAACAAGTTAACCGTTTTGCATAACTGACTGAGGTTTGGTGATAGGCTATCGCTCCAAGTAGTTTACATCGTAAACACAACCGCTGCTTACTCGCCAGATCGGTTAGATTTCCCTGATTGGACCAAACTTTACGTGGCCGGCACTTTGGCTGTGTATGAGCCCAGGCACTGAGCCGTCAAAAAATTTCATTTTCACTACACTTTGAAGGCAATAAAGCTGACCAAACAAAAGAACTCAGAGCAACCCCGTGATGATTTAGCTGTTAGAGCTTAAGAGCGTTTTCTGTGCTAGATAAGATTGCATCTTTGTAATGCACTGCTTCGTTCTATGATTCTTGCGGGATGTACTTATCTGTCCTTCGCTGTTACCAAGGTAACGGAGGCTCAATATTATTTTACACCATCAACATGTTCTTTTTCGCGTCAGTCACAGGCATTAAAGAGTGATATATATACATATATATATATATAGCGTTTACCTCATTTAAAATGGAAGATTTAACCCCACCAAAAATACACCCGGAAGCAAGTGCAGTCTTATTTTCATAGTGCAGCATGATCGTTGTAAGTTTTCAAGAGTCAGGCGACTACGCCAAAGCAACACCTTCGGGTAGACGTCATTGAATCCTCTATGTTGTCGTCGGAGGTGACATACTGTGTTAACAAGGGCGCCATAATACTTTCACGGAAAAGGTGTTCCCAAGACCAACTTGTTACGTTGGGAATCTTTTATGACAACACATGGGAATGTATCTCTTACTGGACTCTATAGAGTGATGAAAAAATTGTTCATTAAAGATAGCGTAATTGTAGTAACCTGCGTCACTGATTTGTCTGCAAAAAATTAAAAAAAATACTAAACACAGTTGACATTCGTGGCTTTTGGGTTCTGCGTGAACAGCCGTATACAAAAAGTGACTAACCCATCATAATTTGGTCACAGAAATACTCACATCGTTCACTGTTTATGACGGCATCGTTGTATTCAATAAATTATCATTTGAGTTATTGGCGTAGAGCGTAGAGTGAACACTAATTCTAGCAACTTTACCACAAACGGTCGTAAGTAGTGTAGACAACAGTGTGCAAATAGTAGATTTTCCATATAATGCTTCAGATAGATCCTTGACGAGTGGGATTTCCGAGGGCTAAACTCCAAAGACAGCTTGGTTGTATTCAGCGGAATCAAACAACATGGAACACTAGCCTAGTACTAAACAGGACATAAATATTCTGGAACTAGTTTCTGTGCAATCACGTCTCCGATCCCTACAACTATGCGTAGCACTAATATTTCTGTTTCACTCATTCACAGTCAGTTTTATTTTCGCTGACATCTGATTCATCTGCTGCACTTGTGTCGAAACTTTCGAAAAACGTCAGTATTATCTGATAAATTGTCAGCGGAAAAATCACTTCAGTGAACCCGGTTGTTGTTCGGACCCTGTAGAACAAATGCGGTTTGTGCCGGCAAACCAACCTAGCAGAAGTTCACCTGATTCTCGGCGGTCTAGGTGGTTCCGCAAGGTGGCATACTGTTTTCTCCCAATTTACCAGATTTGCCACACTTTGAAGCAGACATTCACTCATTGCTTCCATCGGCCTATCGAACTTCCTTGTTGGTGGATCAATTTTGACGCGGCAAATTGTCATTTGGCATTCGCACATCCAATCGATTCCTTTCGTGCAGCGCCTACTTTAGCCAATGTTTGGGAAGATGTGCACATATGCGCAGGCGTTCAACCCAAAAAATATTGTGCTGTCCACCGATACGCGCACGCATGCACGCACACACACATTTTCACCATATGCATTGACCATACGTCAGACACTGCTGGTGATTCCATCGACTGCCGTTCACCATCATCGCCTGAAAATTTTCCCATGGTGTGCCGTGAGCGCAAACAACTCTGATCAAATCCAGCTCCTTAATAACATCATTTCGTCCTGAATTTCGTTTATTTCACACCTATCTGTGAACAGACAATTTCGACCTTTACAAAAGCTTGGTGACTTTTGTGAAGGACATTAGAAAGCTTTCGGATAATTTTCAGACAACCTGTTAACACGAACCAACAGCAAGCACTGACGAAGGAAACTTTTTTGAATTGTGGGTCAACACTCCATTTGTGATAGCGATCACAATCATCCAGATCTATTGGCTCAATCCGTTTATGACATTATTCTTGTTTCCGTGGGAATGTCAATAGAAAACCACCAGAGTGCCTATCATTATCGAAGTAGACCCCGTCCAGGTAAACTGTTCATCTTTTGTACACTGGTCACTTTGACATCTTTTATGGGATTCATCCTGTTAAATTATGAGCTACCAAACTGCCTAAAACATGTTGGCAGAAGCCAGGTCTTTCGGTCTGCATTTAAACAGTACAATTTTATAGCACTGTAGATTAACTGATTGACCCAGTGCATAATGGACTCGATATCTCATCGTTTTGTGTAGGTGTAAAATCTGCACTCTCTTTTCAACATTGTGTTGGAATAAAAAACAGAAACATTCTGACTAAAGTTAAATGAGCGGTTTTGTGCGAAGACATAATTTCCTTCATATTCCACAGATTTTTAGTTCAGCTGAATTAATTGTCATACTGAAGTCTGTGGGAGTTTAAAAACTGAAAACTTCTTAGGGGACATTGGTTTCACCAGTTATATTCATTTGACGCCACCGTTTCTTTATGCACAGGTGTGGCCGGTTCCATGGAATTTAAGCCACATGGGTGTTTTTGTCTTTATCAGGCCTACTAGGGTGCGTAGAGAGACCACATTTAAGACCGCTTCGCTAAAATTGCGGGATAACTGTGAACCACTCATCAACCTCCTGAACGTAGCGGCTAATAAATTTGATTCGACGTGTGACACTGTCCAAACGGCTGACGAGTGCGAATGCCTCAAGGCTTTTCCAAACCACCTCCGCCTACAAAACGAGCCTCATTGTGGATAGGAATGTTTGTGTGGTTTAGCAAATCAGGGTGCATACACGCAATGAGCATCCTGTAACATTCCAACTCCAAGGCATGATAAGCTTGCTAACCTGAGCATAGGACGACAAACTATCAAACAAAAGACCATAGATTCATCTTTATGGTTAGTTTGGATCAATGAACGTTCTTTTCATCTACTTGGTAGAGTACTGAATATCACGGGAAGAGTTTGATATTAAACACATTTCAGGCTTACCAGATGCAAATAACTCGTTCTACAGATTTAGCGGGTTCTTACCTTCTCCATACATAATGTTCCAATCATCAAGACGACCGGTGGTAATGTCATTCCAACAATAAGAATCATGTGACCTGTGAACTCACTAGACAGTTATAACGGTGTGTACTCATTCAGTGTTCTTTTGCTGACGGAGGCTAAATATTTCGGTATTATCACATTCGTTCGCAAATACCATCTTGTCTCTGTCGAGAGGTCACCCGAAAGAATCAACCGAAGTGCATCAATATGATAGTGAATCTTTCCAGAGTAAGAGATCAAAGTAGGAAATTGCTGAGAAGGGAAGTTCATTGGTTAAATAGACGACAAACCTGGGGACGAATACTAATGTCCGTTCTCCGTTGTGTCGTATCAACTTTTCATTTGTGGATATTCACTGGCTGATATCTATGGTGGTTAAGGAGGTACCTCACAGTGGTTTGCTGAGCGCTCATTACAAAGTTACGTTGCATGCAGCCCAACAGCTTTCATATAGATTAATCAGTTCTAGAAGCATACTTGAGCTTAGCGGGATAACCAAGATAGAAATACGTCAGCACTTAAGGTTGGCCTAGTTGGTGCGAGGCTAACGACAACGCAGGACCCGTTAAACGTTTCCCGCGAGAAAAGTGTGTATTCAGTTCATTAGCCTCAATCATCGTAGAATCTTCAGTCAACTGTATTCACCAAGATAGCTAAAACTGCACAGTAGTCACCCTAGTTACTCCTAAAATGCTCCCGGTTTAACGCAGATAATTTCTTACGACCGGATGCCTTCCACCAGCAATTCGAAATACTTAAAGAGGTACATGGTAAATCTTATTAAATTTGTTTGATGATGAGCCCCATAAAACGCTGTGCCGTGTCGCTGTCAACCTGATATGCATGCTGGCACAAATCAGACGTAAACAGTTCTTTGGTTACATCTTAGCTAACGTTTCTGAAAGTTTTGGCGATAGATATAGGCCTCATTCGATCACAAGTATACACAATTAGTTGAAAAGCAAGACAGAAAACTGATGTCTGCTTCATTTTTTCACCTGAATTTTGCACTTTAAACCTTAATGCATAACGAAATTTCACTTTGTCGCGCCAAGTGAGCTTTACAGTTGTAGCCAGAAAAACCCACCCTGTCTACTCAAGCCCCTTCAACTCAGTTTACACCAACTTCATACGACCAACGCTGGATCAAATAGTAAAATGTTCTATCTTTTCGATCGGATCCCATCCAATTGACGGTTCTTCCACTTTGATAATAACAAGTCACCTCTTTTCTGTTACAGTCATCTTACTGGTTCTACTTCCCCGTAGTTTAATTACGATTAATTAGCACATCGGTACTTGACTTCTTGGACGTTTCAGTACAACACGTTTGAATGCATCGCACAAAACGACCATTTTGGACAGAATCTGGTAGGACTTCACATGTATATTCAGTATGACAAATTTCACAGCATGTTATTATAGACTGCCAACGACAGATCATCATCATCTAAGGGCTAAATGCTTCTATTTTAATATCCTGATAAACACTCCCGGTTACACTAACTGCATTTCAACAAAAGCATTTAAGTGTTATGAAAATCAAGTGAAATAAAATAGAAATATAGTGAGTGTAAAGTAACAATCGAATAACATTAGACGTTTTTAAAGGGCCTGAAACTGTGATCCGGAGATGTGGTTCTTGTGCTATCGTCCAACCACTTTCTATTTTTGTCTTCTCTTTTTTACCTTTTCCGTTGCACACAGAGGATATTTTGCAACACAGATAATACACAAAGCCAAGGGGGTGGAGGCATCCATTACAAAATGTGGTAGATCACTTGACCTAATTTGCTCAAAACCATTGGATCAAGACTAATTAGTTCCCATAAACTAGTGATGAACTTGAATGTGATAATTGAATATTTGCCATCAATCATTTCATGCACTTTATAACACGAGTTTCTGATCACCCACAGGGTTTGTTAGAGTGAACATTTCATCCCTCAAAACACATTATCTGAGGCATTTTAGTCACAATGATGAATGAACATCATGACCTTACGATTCCTCACAATGAAACCGGAATTACAGTATTGCGATACGCCATGATTCCATAACCCAATTTACGACAGATTAGTATCTAAGGCAAGATATTTCGCATGTTCATAGCACGAACTACGGAACACCGAGGCAAATGGGGTACAAATGTTTCTGTTATCATATCACGTCCTACGCACATGGAAGCTTGAAATTCCGTCGATAAGTGTGCAACCACAAGCTTTTTAACATTGAATCTACACCCATAAACTTTAAGTGTACCACAGAGATCCCATAAACTTCTGCTCTTCTGTTATGTATGTCTATTGTACGGATAATAATTTTTCCCCCGCCAAGGCTCTTGACTAAATCTCTGACTAGGGTTATACTTAACCGAGCTTTTTTTCAACTTCAAGCCTTCAATAATTAGAGACGATGATACAGACGACCTTCGTTAGATAGAACGTACTACGACCGAAATTACAAAGTTTGACGCACCTTACTTGTGGTTAAAAATTTCGTGATTGTAGAGAAAAAGGGTGATAGCTCAAGTAGCGTAGATGGTCGTTGCTTTGTTAGTTGAGCTGGGCAATTCGATTACAAACGTTTCATCATTAATTGAGGTGACATTATCAATGTATTATTGGGGAGCGTAGTGATGAGTAGCGATCGACTGGTGGTTTGCAAGCGAATTGCCCCAGCTCAGCAAACAAATCAACGACCATATGCGATTTCTGGCTATTGGAGAATGTTTGTCAGTGCAACGTCGAAGGATAGCAAAATTCTTGACCTTAGTAGAAGTGAATGAAGTTTACTTTGGTTTTAATTGGAGCATATGGTTGACAGGAACCGCGCCTACTGAATAGCTACAAGAAGAGTAAAAACAGTCTTTCATTGCAGAAGAGTTTTTAGTAACACTGTAAGTATCTTCCGACACCAATGGGGTTAATTTTGATCAAGGTATTCTAAAAATTCTTAACAAAGGTTATAGATCGTTAACCGTAAGATAACGTTCCTTATTGATCAGACTTAATTTTTCGAATATTTCCATCCGGAAATGTGAATGAAAAAATTGCATAACTACAACAGCTTCTCCAAACTAGGTGGTTATAGAGGAGAGGCCAAAACCTAGAACACACAGAAAAATTACTATTGCTATTTGGCTTGTTTTTGAGCAGCAAAGCCTGCTACTGAAGGAATTCTTTCACCTAGACAACCTTTGGTGAATCCCGTGAGTTCTCGGTAAAACTGTCATGAGATCTAATGGCACACCAGAGGTGGAAATACCACTTCCCTAACGCCGTCGCGTAGGTTCATCATAAAATTGTCCACACATTGTTCCAACAGTAGACATCAGAAGTAGTTCCGGCCATTTTCGGATACTAGGTCGGAATCGCCTGCACCTACTAACGGGCGAGAATTTTAAACGGATCTAAAAGTCTTTTGTTTGGTGAGAAAAAGAGATAAAAAGGATATGCTTCACAATAGTCCATCTAAGATTCCACCGGATTTAGGTCGGAACGCCTGCACCGACTAACGGGCGAGAATTTTAAACGGATCTAAAAGTCTTTTGTTTGGTGAGAAAAAGAGATAAAAAGGATATGCTTCACAATAGCCCATCTAAGATTCCACCGGATTTTTGTTTTGCATGATATCTTTAGCGTACGCTTTTTAAGGCATCGACAAATGCTGTTACGGGCATTGTGCTTCCAGACATTTATCGCGTTACTTTGAGGTTATCTTGAGATTCCAACATTTGATCTGCACATTACTCGAGATCTCCTCAATTTTCAAGCTCCAAAGTTTACATAAAACAAGTTGATTTTATTAGCCAGAGGACTGTGTTCATGTGAATTATTTTTTGTTCACCAAGTGGACAGTATCTTTACCAAGTAACATTCTCGGTTGAGCGATATCTTGTTTTCCAATGTCACTCGGAATAAGGCTAGTTTAATTTTCTTTGACTTGTTCTTAAGTTTGGTGTTAGATTTTCCACTCTAAAGAACGTAGTACATATTCATACTTATACTTTAGCACAGAAAAGGTGGGAACCCAAGAACGCTCACATAAGATGCTTTGTGTCAGCTAGACAAGAAACAATCACGTGACCCCCAAGAAAAGCAAGCACTCCTCCCAAATAAGTGCGGGATAATTTCTGAAAAAAGTATTCAGTCTGGAAACTGGCATTTGCTTTGAAGTAAATGTCAGGATTCCGGCAAATGTATTTGTCCTTGTCGCAATGCGATCGCTTTGGTCGCATAGGTTACCTGTGATGTGTGGAACTTCATAATTGTTTGGATATGACACTGGAGAACAAACCGACCGTGTTAATTATACGTTTTATTCGCAGGTCAACGAAATCATTGAAAGTATACATTTATCGGTGATTACAGTAGCGCAAAGTTTCGAACGGCACAATTACCAGTTAGTTATTGGTTGAATGCCTACCCGACCTCTCAAGCCATAAACCGTTAATAATATAGCCTCCTCCTGTTGTTGTAGTTGGAGCTATAAAGGTGGCAATTTACACCCCGTTCATCTAGCGTACTATGCCAGTTGATTGGGTTAGGTTAGCACCAGGGCCCTGCCTTACCTTTTTACAATTTCAAGATTTGAAAGGCTTTTAAATCACCCTTGTGATCGCATGGTAGTAAGGCCTCTGTTGCTTCACCTGTGTTGTTGTCCATGACAGAAAGGAGCTGCTGCTGCTGATGATGATAATAGTAGTATGCCAATCACTTCCGCAAAAGGCGGTGAAGACTAGTATTTCATTAGAGTGTAAAACGAAATATGGAACCAACCATCAAAATTGAGCAACTTTACAATGCGCAGGTTCTTCTTACAAACCCAACAATAAGGCATTTACTCACACCCTTACCCTTTTTGTGGTTGCTCCATGGTTGTTGAAGAAACACTGAACTGAGTGCAATAAATGCTGGAAGAAAGCCTAGATGATTGATATATCCTGTCTAGCCGGACGGTCTGAATCCCAGTAATGGTAACCGGCGCGACCACACTGGATACCTGATTCCAGCTAAAATGTAAATGAACGTCTTTCTTATTGGCTGAAGCGAGAACATACTGCAAGCGGTTGCTGTTATATATCTCATTCTGCAAGGAAGTCCGCACTATCTGCGATTTTGAGGCGGTTGTGGCAGCACTGGATTATATTTGAAATATTTGTCTTTAAAAACCACCTTATTGCGCATACGAATAAACGCGCTATGTGCCTGAAGTACTCATACATACGTATTCATTGAACTGAGTCTAAAACAGTATTGTGGTCTTAACCTGTCAAGTAGCAATAACCTGTCTACGTAGAACCCGGTTAACCGCACGAACAACATTTAACCCACACCATCCACCCCATAGTGCACCTTGAACAATGACCAATTTTGTGGAGGACGGACTTGAAGTGTACTTAAGAAACCTTCTAGAGTTAGTTCAGCAAGACTGAACGGAGTTAACAAACAAGGGAATGTTTGTAGAGAACGACTCAGAGCAGTGCTTTTGGTAACTTTTCAAATAAGTTACTCGAAGCTGCTCTTGTATGCCAAAGCTTCTATACTTTATGATTAGCTTATTGCGTGCAAACAACTAAGTTAGTCATGGCAAGAAAGGTGCACCTACTGGAATCAGTTTTATTCTATCATAAAAGTTACGCGGGGAGTGAAGAACACTGACATCAAATTTTAGGAAACAAAATCGATGGAAGATCGGTTTCCGACGGCACACTGAAGTAAAAAAGAATAACACTAGGAAGGAGAACTAGACAAAACAACCGAAAGCGTATAATTTTTTAGTCGCAGTCATATGATTTTCTGACACATCATTACCAAATCTAAAAGTGACACAATGAGGCCACAGTGTTCGGACAACTCATTGTTACAAGTGAAATTTACTTGCACACCAATTTGGTTTTTGTGGGATACTAACATAGATTTCAGCTAAATCCTCTGTTTATTATATTATTTAATTGAACCTATCGCACAATAAATGTCCATATTTTAGTTGGTATGATATTCGAAACACCAAAGTATATTTTCCTGAATTAAGCTACTCACAAGTGTGCTGAAAACTTTTCGACAGCATGGAGAGCGAAGTAGGTTGTGGACTATATAAGAGTTTACAGCAATCTTGTGGCTAGTCTCACTGAGGATAAAAGACACGGCATCATTTTTTTTTAAATTCAGGACGGTCTATTATGAACGCCAGCTGGTTAATTTAGCTTTTTGTCCATGTGCCGTTGGAAAAACAAAACGAATTCTTTGCGACTCATAGTTTTAACTGTACCTGTGACAGCCTTGCGAAAGCAAGCTCTGTTTAATTTAAATCTGAGGTATCCTTTGAGTAGCGTGGCGAATTTGTGCCCCTATTTACTCCTTCAGACTGCAAGTAAACCCCAAATTTCATGTTTTTCTGATGAAAAACACTATTCTGAATAATAGTCCGCTGGGGCCTACACAACTGGGCCTAAGTGGAAAACAGCGCAATTAGATTTCACAAACTCGTAGTGCCCGTAGAAGGTGGTTGTAGAACAAATGCTGGAGTAATCGGTTGTGGGTGATTGGCGTAAGTAAAGTTTGTGGTCCGCGTGCAACAGAAGAGAAAATGAAGTGTGTTTGTCTCTATTTGCTTACATAGGGTTCAGAGGCTAGAGTGAAAGTGGACTCAGAGTGCTTTTTTGGACGCGACCAGCTTAGTATCCATTGAAAGCCTTTAGTGCCATAAAAAATCTCCTTTTGCTTCGGTTTACATAAGCATGCAATTTTCATGTGCATCTCCAATGCTGTTTCTTTTAATGTAGGAAGCGGTCCATCAATTCCAACCATTTGAATATCCTTTTAGTAATCTTGAGTAATGCCAGATACCACAGTCTATTAGAGTTTCCCCAGGAAGGAAGGGGATTCCTTCCACTGAAGGATTGTAATAATATCGACAACGATGTGCTAAGTCGAAAGTCGCCACTTCAGAAGCTGCCACATATCAAGTTACGTATCCAGCAGATTAGTGACAGATTCGTTGTCAGGATACAACTAATCTTGAAATTAAACCAGTCCGCTGTATGCTGCAAAGACAGAAAAACTAATTCCAGTTACCAGGATTTTGCCATGGAGTACACATCTATTTGGGGGCACAGTTCAAAGCATTTAGAATTTCAGGCTGTGAGAACATCTACCACTTGGCTGGTGAGGATGTTTAGCGAAATCGTTCTGCGTAACTACGAAGCAACCGTTTGTTGCCCAACCAAAAAACTCCTGATTGCTAAAATTGTACAAGCTAAGTCATGTAAAGAGTTACCTTCTCGGTAAATCGGTATTAAATGGTTTGAAAATTCGGCAAAGCTCTACCCGAACCACCGAAAAAAATGCTGGCTTCTGAATCAATCTGGTGGAAACATGTTCGTTTGTTTTCTAAAAGTATCCTGTAAAAACATCAGAAGTTTCTCATGACTTCACAAAGGCCATGCAAAAAAACTTGAATTTAGCTGCCAAGTCAGTGTACGTTTGTAACCCTATTTTTGGAAGAACTGCCAGGCCCGTTCATATAATCTACGAAGTGTTGGAAAACAACAAGTGCCTGATTCTGGTTTTTATTTCAACAAAAATCTCTGTCGGTTTTTGGATGTAAGATTAATGTTCCATCAAGATTATTGCTTTCGTCCTCATGTCAGCGCTAGATAAATTGCCTTTATAGAGCGCTTTAGGGGAACTGCCGGAACTCTACCTATTTAGAAGGATACACTAAGAGGACCGTCTAGTTTTATACAATATTGCTGGTAATTTTATTCATTTGTCATTTGGCCTTATCTTTGATTGCGTTTCAAGTCATTCGGGATATCCATCGATAGATACTTTTTAGATGCATCCCAAGATAGGAGCGACGAATGGTTTTGAAGGAATAAAACAGCAATGCTGCGCTAATAGGAAGGCGGCGATGTAGGCTCGAGTCTTTTGGAAGTACAACTCCTCGAAATAGGCAGAACAAGATGTTTTGAGGAGCGACAATTTTGTGAAAGTTTATCGATTTGTTTGAACACACGGTGAGCTAACAAGCAGTAACACTTCATGAAACAGAGATTCCATTTGTTGGGTCATATGTATTAAAAAGGCTCAAAGCATTGGTGCGAGGTAGGCTCAATACCTAGAACTTGGGAGCACAAAATGAGTTTGGGCTAATTTCGCATAAAATACCTTAAGCAGGCGGAACCATCTAGGACTACTGAGGATAGTAACCTTGATCATTCAATCATTGGGAATCTGAGATTATCAAAATTAATGACAGAAAGGTGAGTGACTTGGAACGTATTCCTGAGACCAACCTTGAAAATGGTAAATCCGATCAGTAGACTCCGATGAGCTGCTGTGGTGTCAAGCCGATGGACTGATGCCACGTCACCATTGTATTCGCCCTGTATTAAAAAGTGAAAAGGTCTGGACAACAGAACCTAAAGTAAGAGGAGCAGACTTATACCTCACGGCAGTTCGCAACGCCTCAGAAGATCACTGAAAGTGTGTGACCGGAATGAAACTTAAAATGAAAGAATACGCAGGCTTATGGTTGGTAAAATATTTGCTCGTTTACTAGCAAAAGTTCTTGCTAAATGGATTTGATCTGCGCTAAAACTCGAGAAATTCTGTAACCTACTCCTTCGGCATGAGGAGTCTCGTCGGTATAACCATCTGACAGTAAAAACCCATCCGTCAATAAGAATGCGCTGCAGAAATCTGTCTACAAAAAAACAACAGTATTTGGTCTGATAGAAATACCTCATTAACAACGTGACACAGCCGTGTCACGTTGAGGAAGTTTTTGGAAACAAACCGTGCTAAATAGCTAGAAAACGCAAAAAATACTTAATAATGGCATGGCAAGGCAAAAGATTCCCATGAGTTCGCAAAGACCACAAAACTTTGTGTGATAGTCTGAAGACCATGATTCTTCAAGAATCTTATTGGGTGGTTTAGAGACAACGATACTTCGAAAACTAAGTGCTTTCCGCGGATATGAAGTCGAAACTCCAACGGCATCGGAACATGCTAAATCCATAGGCTGGTACATTTGATGGGCATTGCTTTTAACAGACCTGATAGTGCTCTTATCTAAAACATTTGTAGCATGTTTGTTTGAGCATGTTTATTTCTTTTGTTCCACCTTATAGTCATGAATGAATAAGCTGACAACGGTAGAGGGTTCGTGGTGCTTCAGAGAGATGACTGATGTTTATCTGACAATGATGTGATTTAGAACAATATTGACGTAGTTAGGCTTTAAAGATAGAAAAGATACGAACTTCAGTGAGTTATTATTTTCATTCTGAATCAGAAAATTGATCAATAAAACAATATTTCAAGCAGTAAAGTGCGGTGGTTTCCTAGTAGAACACCTATAGTTGGCACGCGATTTTCTGTGGCAAGTCGTCTTGGACGTGAGCACTTTTAAAACCCCCATGTGTTGAAGATCTTCCCAATGATTTTTGCTCTCACTTCGTTTGTCCCTCAACTCTGGTATCTTCACTAGCATTCATTGAACGGTCAGCACGACTTGCCAAAGAGAAGTGAATCAGAGTGTCTACATTTATTCAATAATGATGATCCCATCAAGGATGTCGTAATACTGCCGGGCCTCTCTATTTCTCACGTTTGGTTCAAACATAGTTTTACTTCCGTGATTTCGACGTCAGCTGGACATCTTCAGTTCAGGCGCCGCTCACTGGTTGACCACCTGAGAATCAAAATTACCACCATGATTAGGTTATTTCAATAGTTATTTTGGTGAGAAATCATATTGAATACCAGTTTATATAGCTGCATCATTGCAGCTGAAATTTCAAATTAGGTTAGGAGATACCATGTAAAATAAGCAAAAGGCTAACTACACCATGGTTTACTGGTCACAGACACGTAGTTCTTGCGAAACTCAGGAAAGGGTGCAATCACTGCATATTCACGTACAATGATTACGCCTGGGTTTCGTTGTTTGTTTCCTTCCTTGTAGTGTTATCCATGGACAATATCATCCCATTTCGTTTTTCATCGATCATTTCTACCACCCGCCAAAGAATCAGCCATTGTCGCAGTCTGAAAATGGATTACAATCGCCTGTCATGATTGACTGCGTAAATGCATGTCGCCGGAACGTTCGGAACGAACTGTTGGTTTGGTGGAGGCGGGATCGATTTTCAACCTCGATTTTTTTAAACCATTGCCAAAAATTACATACCTGCGTAACCTAATTGAAATTACTTAGCGTAATACACTCACTTGCAAACCACGTTATTTTTTACAGGAAAACCCACCTGAATCCAAGATAAATACCTGGTTCACGATATTCCTCCGAATGTTACGCAAACTCAGCCTCACCTCACTGGTGGTACGATATTCGAGATACTGCAGTACCTTTCCTTGACAAAACATACTACACAGGCTACTGAAGAGCCTTTGGCCTCCTCATAAGTAGTTTGAGCCATAAGGTGATACAGCTTCGTTTTCAAATTTCTAAGAGAGATTGGAGGTTGCGATTCCAGCCTTCGAGCAAGCTAGACCGATTCTTTAAATATAAGCGTATTTCAGATGCACGATTATAAAAGTCAGACACTCTAAATGTGCCTTTTGGAAGGATGATTACATGTCTTCTTTATTTGCCCGAAGTCCAGAGTAAGACGAAGCCAGTGACAGGAAATATACCGCTGGTTACCGGTGATAAGGGCAAAATTTAGTTCCATCGCCTTGTCCATTAGTTGAGGGCTTACCAGACTGACGGTTTCGGAACGGAAGAACGATTATTCGAGAAGAAACGAACTGATCCTAAAGTGTGAATATTTTGGTGTACAGTGATGGTTGCGTCCAAATTCGGTTTAAGACTGCAATCAACTAAGCTTTATTATTTACCATGGTTAATTTTTTATCGGTCGCTCGAACAAACATAAATTCGAATTACCAAGCTTCGTCAAGCCAAGTTTTCAAAACCAACCGCATGTAATAGCCAGTATGGTAACAGTGACGCTGTCGGAACACGAGTACTACATTGTAACTTCCTTGACCCTCAGGCAAATCTAATTCAGGCTAATCCCACTGCCGTAAATTTTCAGGCAAATTTAATTCAGGCTAATCCCACTGCCGTAAATTTGAACGACCCCTCACTCTATTGGGAACGAATTGGTTGGTTTGCTACACCATGGTCGTCAGGTATTATGTACCCGAAGTGCATCTAACGGATGTCTTTTGGGATCTTTTCAGTGCGCACATGAATTGCAGTTTATCTGTTCCTTTCCCGCCCAATGCACCTGCTGGTTAACTACACAGCTAATACCAGGTGTTTAACACATGCTTGGGCGCTTGTTACGATGTAGTGATTCATCCTGACCAGTAATTGGGGTTTGCACTTGATCCTTCGACATTCAGGCCAGAGGTATGACGCCACCCCTACAGACCAAAATGGTAACCAGGTACAGTTGTTTAGAGATCATTCGGATGAACTGACTTTGCTAGGTAGATCATGTTCTTGTGAAGGATGACCGTTCCAGTCGTTCTACGGATGAATGTTTTACTAAGTTTATAATGGACCTTCTTGCATGTACATTGGGAAAGATTGGGTTCTTTCTGCGCACCCATAGAAATCTGGTTTTGGATCATGTGTCTTATTGTAGTGTGTCTTGCTCCAGCAGTTCTAGCAGAACACTCGTCAATATATTCCCAATGTTGATATTTTTGCAACATTCAGTAACATAAACAAATCGGGAGTGACACTTGATGGGCATGCAAGTTGCATTGAACAACCGTTTACTTCACCTATTCTGCCCCATCTAAATCCGCTGTACCTTTCGTTCGCACCAGCTGTGACTGAATGCAAAATTTTGCAAGGTTTCACAAATACACATAGAAAAAATCCTTCTGAAGAAACCTTGTGTCGGCTGCTCATACTTCTTTGATTGCTGGTCTTTGGACTCACAACCTTTTGACAAATACACTTAAATTTTAAAGAGAAAAGGTTCTATTGTACCTAAATTTGTGAAGATAGATGTCACACATTATTACCAAGGTTAAATTTCCAATCGTTTCAATTTAAACATCTGCCTAAAATTTTCTCCTGCAACTTTTTCCCGAATTTCAAAGTGACGACGCCAAAAATCCCTGGGTAATGACATCTGATCAAACATTTTGTTCGAAGTCTTCGCTCCCACTATCACAGTAAAGGACAATTAATACTGCACTACCAGCCAATGTAGTCTAGGGAACACAAACGAGTCCAAACAGGATGATTATTATTCAAGCATGTTTTTATGGCGTTGAACACTGGAAGATGTGCCCCTTCTTGGAATGTTGTACCCACGACTACGAACAGTTTGAATACCATTTGGACGTCTGTATGCATCTGTTTGACGTCAGAGATCACCCAGACTTCACGCGCTTTCAAGGGAAACCCTGTACCTTTTTTGCAGTGCCTTACGAAACCTAATAAACGTAGCTGATTTCTCTGTATAGGTGGTTTTACCATGCTCGCTAAGAATTTATCTAGCTCATGTGTTGGCAAACATACAATGTCACCATTTCCCTTACTAGGGCGTCCACCTTGTGGATTTTTGGCAGCTTGTAAAGCTGTAGTTAAACAGCAGTATTCGTGTAAATTTAGTACCACTTATCTTGCAAAAAACGGTCTGGTATGGGTCTTGCTTTCCTTCTAAATTCAACCTTATTTCATTACTGACGAAATAGTGATATTTTTAGTCCGCCCATCACCTTCGCATATGGTTGTTTCTCATTGAAACGGCTTACTCTTATCCACCCTCTAACAACGGCAATATCCACCTATTAGGCTGTGTTTGAGACTGCCCGCTGTGATGACACTAAGAAACTTGGGCAGTACCTAGCATGGATTAAACCTGCTGTTAATGAAATATATCGTTGGCTGGTTCCCCGCTGACCAACTTCGGAACCCTATCACTTTACCTGACGGGACTTTAATCAGAAGAGGAACGTCACCCAAAATTAGTTTCCAATAGTTTTTCAAACTCATACAAAGCTCAGGTTTCTGCAGGTATGCATTTTGTGACTTCTAAGAAGATCCACATCTTCAATGACGTAAGAATCCGCTACTGTGGGAATCTTCTATTACACAGTTCTGGCTACTCGCCAAACGACGGTGGATCCAATGCCCTAAAACTGGTTGTGTAACTCTTAGTTTGTGTTCCTCTTTGTAAAAAATCCTGTCGTTTTGCCTGGCCACATCAAACGGTGCTACTGAGGCAAGTCCCGCTTGTTGATCTGGGACTTATTGCACAGGTAAAATACTAAACTAGGACCATCTACTTCAGTGATTTCCAGAACAGATTCTTCAAAATCGTAACTTCTGACTAGAGTATGAGTGGTATCGTTATCGACCAGCACGCCATGTGTTATGATTACCTCAGATCGGCGTGGTGAAGCCGCCCTTTATGAAATATTTTGACAATAAACCACCCTCGCCTTGCCCACACATGATTCATTTATACGCTTTTGATTGAGTCCTGTTAAAAGCTAGAGCTTATAGTAACTAAAAGTTTTTTCACCATCATATTTTTCAAACCTAAAACGGGTGGACCGTATGAAGTTTCGAACATCTACATATACACAAGCTGCAAAGGCCAAATAAAAGGCAGAATGACTACCGGACAGTGTCTGATTGGGAAAAACAGCTAAACGTATGCTGTAAGGTAACTGACAGGATGGCCCTGAAGTGCGGATGGCGGTATGTATAGGAAGATGTGATGTTGTGTACGCATTCAAAGGCAAGGATAAGTTCAAACCAGAGGTTCAAATGTGTGAACAATGTATATCTGACTACGCAAAATAGGGTCAGGCCTTTGTAACAAAAGCACTGGCTACGGAGATAAAGCAAGTCCTCGTCGATCATACCCCGAGAAGAACTGTGACTAGTTCCCTGGGTGTCAGTCAGTCAGCTGCTAACCGACCTCTAACTGTCCCCATCAGGCTTTCACCGCTTGGCCAAGATGCCAAATATTGCTTTATCAACCGAAACAGCTTTTCGTTTGTCCTTTTACACTGTCACTGGAAATAAGTATGAAACAGAACAACGGGTCATCGTTTCAGAAGGGTTTGGTAAACAATCGGTGGTTTATGCATATATGTATATATTTATATACATAGCACATAATTATGCTTATTTTGAATCCGACAAAAACTAAAATGTAGAACTTCGCTTCAAGGCTACCCACAAAGTCGATGAAAACTCTGGACAGCCTCCTGCCGGTTTTGTGCATCTTGGTGATCACTGGGAAGTCCTAAACTCTGAATTTCTACCAATTTTGCTTCCAACTTGAACAAGTGGGTTACTACGAATACAACTGAAAATGAATTGAGAATGAACTGAAATTCCCCCGTTGATGCCCCCTCATAGGATTCTGTGAATCGGCGCACTGATTAGATTAGCTTCCTGTGAGAAGTGACCAAGTTATACAGTAATGTTTGTTAGTCTTCAGCACAATCGGTGGTTATGCATATATGTATATATTTATATACATAGCACATAATTATGCTTATTTTGAATCCGACAAAAACTAAAATGTAGAACTTCGCTTCAAGGCTACCCACAAAGTCGATGAAAACTCTGGACAGCCTCCTGCCGGTTTTGTGCATCTTGGTGATCACTGGGAAGTCCTAAACTCTGAATTTCTACCAATTTTGCTTCTAACTTGAACACGTGGGTTACTACGAATACAACTGAAAATGAATTGAGAATGAACTGAAATTCCCCCGTTGATGCCCCCTCATAGGATTCTGTGAATCGGCGCACTGATTAGATTAGCTTCCTGTGAGAAGTGACCAAGTTATACAGTAATGTTTGTTAGTCTTCAGCACTGGTTGACACTTAAAATGCAGGACGCACTAAACAGGGCTTCAGAGGAATTTACTAAAAATGTCCTACTGTTTTCATTTTCAGTTCCAAATGATGACGACGGACATGCAGCAGAGAAAACAAAGTTGGGGAAAACAAGAGAAGCAGAGTTTGCACAATCAAACGCGCGAGCAGCAGCAAATAAACTGGTGGCTGATTCATTCTTCGGAACCGTCGCAGGACGCTTGGCACAAGAAATTCATGACGAGTTCCTTGTGTGTAAAATATGCTTAGAAAGCTACAACAACCCAAAGTGTCTCAGTTGTTTACACACGTTTTGTGCGGCCTGCATTGATAAACACATTTCTGCTGAAGTCACTTATAACAAGTACACCGACTACCGAGATTTCACCTGTCCGCTATGTCGGAAGCGAACGCAATTGCCACTTGGAGGAGTTAAGAGGCTTCCCGACAACTTCCTTATTTCAGGCCTGACGGAGTTGGTCATGCGACAGCGTGCCTCTTCTCACTCATCGTCTTCCATTACCTTGACTGCAGGACCCAACGGTCGTGGCCTCGGAGATGGACTGGACACCAACAACTGCTCATTAAATGGTGAGGATGATAATGATCGTGTTCATCAACTTCCTCGATTAAATAGGCGTGGTATTACCTTCGGAGAGTGTGAAATATGTGCCCAAGTCGGCTGGTTGGATCGCGGACACTCGACAGAGCCCGTTAGCAGACCTTTGTCTAACGGTGACACTGGACGAGCCAGCTCGGCTCATTTAAGCAATGCGCCTCAGGCATCATCCAAGTGTTTGGATTGTAACAAACTTCTATGTATCGAGTGTGTTAAGCGACACCGGAACACCAAGGTCACTAAAGATCATGCCACTTTTGATTTGCAGTCCGGCAAAGAGATTGAGTGCAAAGAGCATCCCGGTGAAACCGTTCGGTTTTATTGTGAGGCCTGTTCGTCGTGCATATGCGTCCTGTGCACCTTCAATGAACATCGAGAACATGAAGTAACCAGTTTCGGTGAAGCTGTGAATTGCTTGCGGGCTGAATTGGAAGGGGCCTTGGAGCACGCTTCCAGACGAATTCTTAGTTGTCAAACCAGAATGAATGCAGTCAATGAGGCGTCGGAGTTGGTTCACAACTTGGAAAGGCAAATTCACGAAACTGCTGAACATTTTATCGAAGCAGTGAGTAATTGTTCCGATGAACAATTTGTGACCATTCTAATAACATCATGTTGTAGCGGGGAAAATATTATAGCTGACTCCTAAGGGGAGGTAATCCAATGGCTCTTTGTCAATGATTCTTAATGACAGCAGATTTTCCAGTGAAAGATTGTTCAAAGAACTAACAAAAGTCGTCACCCTGAAGGAAACTGCTTTAATTTAATGCACATCGGATACAATAGCCTAGCTCCTTAATTTGATTTGATAGAAGAAATGTGGGGCATTTAGTTCATTTTGTTTAGGTAATTGGCTGAGTAATAATAAACCAACCAAATGTATCAAATATACATATTTTTATTTAGTCATTCCTAAAATCAAATAACTGATTGAGTTTTGGATTAAATTCAAATTGGATAGCATAAAGCAATGAATTTTGAGTTGCTAAGAATGTGGACGGGGCAGAATAGAATTACGTACAGGATAGATTCCAAGAGCCTGAAGTCCACTTGATCGAAGTGACAATTTTTCGGGGTAAGAAGTTTCAAATTTTCAATAATTTGCTTCCATTTAGTGTGTCCTGGAAAACCCTTTGTGTTGTCGTTACGTTTGTTATCGGGGCTGTCATAGAAATAGTGCTAAGTGTTTAAAAAGCCATATATAATAAAAGAAGGCTGTTGTTACTGGCATTGATTCAGGTAAAACAGTTTTCTTAATTGATAAATTTTCCTCAAAAAGAGTCTGCAATACTTGTGTGCAATTAGTGCTGAAATTTAACAACAGTGGTCTGCCACATTGTACAAATAAAAGACATTCAAAGCTGCGAGCAAATTACATGATTACCGGAAATCACTGAAGTAACCTAATTTACTTTAAGCTACTGAAATGGAATATTTACTCACATAATTCTCCCAGAAAGATCCGGTCGTTATGAGGTTACTATGCATGTGAAATGATGTTCAAAACGTCGTTTTGTCACTGCTACCCGCCAACTACTTTAAAAAATCAGGGAAATAAACTTGTTGGGATTATGGATTGATTGAAAATCTTTGCTGCTGAGACATCTTTGTTTTTTCAATACACTACTCACCTATGATAACACACCTAGGTTTTCCCACTGACGACCTGAGAAGCCTGTACTAACACGGGACAGGGTGCACCTAAGTCAAATTTCTTTTCAATGCGTGGTTCCATTGACATCCCTGCGCTGTTGGTCAGATTCATCTCAATGCTGAATTCCCCTTTTTCGGTCAAGATATATTTGCCTTTTTTGAAAGAAGAACGACTCATGTTTAGTTTTTGTCATGAGGACCTTAAATTATGGATGTTTGTATGCTATCGTGTCCGCTTTGTTTTTCGGAACACCGACCATCGCAAAGGAGGACCTTACCCTCTAACTCGTGGCACAACGATATAGCGTTGTGTTTTCACGTTTTGCGCGAAACTGACCGATGCATCAGCCTCGCTGAACCTTCTTACGGGTGAAAAAATTTCGACTTCTTTCTGTCGTCAGAAACGTGGTATTGCCATGCTGTCCCTTAAGGTTACAGTTAGTAGCTTCTCGGCTAGTAGTTGAAAACTAGGCCTTCCTCCCAAGAGTTGCTGTTTATCGATGTGAGTAACTCGCAACTGGACACAGTGTAGTGTCACTGTGTAGTCACAAAATACTCGTCACACGGTCACGTCTTGTCTGGTTTCCCATGTAAATTATTCTCCCTTCTGAGCTACTCACAGTTAGTTGGTAGCCCTGGAAGACTGAAATTTTATTAATAATCTTTTATGTAAGTGAAGCCGATCTACACCGGAAGACCGAGAAACAGTGCATGGCAGTCTAATTATGGGTTTATCAGACTGCCAGTCGGCAGCTCGTCGCCAGTAGCCTTCAACTATTAACCGGAAGGTTGCAAGTTCGGATCATCCGGAAATTCGTCAGATGCACCTTTATGGTGATACTTAGTATGCAGCAAATAGCCCATTAGTAATTTCTGGCTGTTTAGAATAGAATCATCTCATCTACGGGCCAGGTGTTTTACTTGGACCCAAAAACTCCTCCAGGGGGCGAGCCAATATTTCATTCCTACGTCCTTTGCTCCCCCTAGTAAATTGTCTGGTTTGCTTACAAATCTTTTTTACCAAGTGATTCAACGTGCACAGAGCTAGACTACTCGCGTTTCTTTCAGTGTTACTTCCATGACATCCTTCAGTCATACCAAAACAAAGTTTGGATACTGTGAGATTCTAAATATCTCCGGCGTCCTTCACTGTGAGCTTGTTTTGATATGTAAAAACACAAGAAATACATAAGCGTCTATCACATGCTGAGAGAGATCACCACATACAAAAACCGTAGGTAAAGTTGAACACAGCGAGATATTTGTATCTTATAAACCAATCTTTAGTAATTTCAAAGAATATGTTGTATATGTGTGTCATCTGACTGCCTACAAATATTCTTTGCATCAAACTGCCAAGTGTTTGTGAAGTGCTTTACCGCTCACAAGATTCCTACATGCGGTTCCTCAGAACACTTAATACAGCTGAACCATCAACACTCTGAAAATGTCCTCGCTGAAGTCGAAGGCCGAGTCTATGAATCAACCGATGGCATAACGATGGGTAGTCTCCTTAGACATTTGTTGGCAGACGTTCCTTTAGGAAGGAACGAAAGAGCAGTCCGATCCTGTATAGAATACCATATTCTACAAATAATATGTAAATGTCAACTTAGTTTTGGCAGAGTGCAATCCTTTTAAGTACCCATACAACCATGTGAACGAGTTATATCCAAAACTCTCAGTATTTTCTGAAGCGGAGCCTGGCAGCAGCTTGATATTTTTAGATGCTCTTATTGTCTTATGCCCAGATGACTCTTTGGTTTTTCGAGAGCCTCACATGGAACCCAGCTGAATCTCTCGTTTGTGATGTTCTCAGGCAACTGAATTAGCTGCACCAGGCCGCCTCATGTTTTAGTCGCTACGAGAACATCACAAGTGAGAGATTCGGCTGGGTTTCAGGCGAGTCTCTCGAAAAAACAAATTAGTTTGCGAATGAATGTATATTCGCGAGGTTTGTCGGTCCTTATCAACCCGGTTGGGCGCACAAAGACCCTGACTTCGTCCAGCAACTTGCATTGGATTGAACAAACAATGCAAGCTGCCCGGTTTCGCTGTTTTACTGTTGTTCATTCCTAGTTGTAATGAAGGATCACTTGTTCCAGTATCGTGGCTGAAGGTATAAAAGCGAAATATCAGCGCTCCATCGCATTTATCTTCTTTTTGTGCTACTCAAACGGATAAAAGTTACCCAATGTTTCAAAACACCAATGTGTTACCAACCCTTCTGGTGTACCGCTCTGTTGCTCGAATCCGTCAACAAATTACGGTGCCTTATAGATATCCCATGAAAATAAGAATAAACACCGAAATGAGGCAGTTTTCCACTTCTGCGTCGTTGATATGACCAAATGACACCACCAACGAATAACGGCATAATTGAAGTACTAAGCAAAGCTTTCAGACGAACACTTAGAAGTCACCTCTTGCACGCACACTTCCATTCATTAACTGCAATCGTTTTATGTGGCTTGTCCGTAGAAGGTGAACAGACGTTTTAAGACATTGCGTCTTCCAGCCAACCTACGATGAAAGTTTACTTCAAGCAAATGGAAAATCTCTCGAACTTTGCACTGCCAATTTAGACGTGACGGGTTTAACCACTTTGACTGGACTTTGATTCCGAAGGAACGAGTTTTAAGACATAGCGGTTTACGACAGATACGTTCGCTTGATTCGGTATAACATCTGTTTACCTTAAATGAAGTATGGGGAGGCTGAAAACTAGACGAAAAATTCACAAATTGCAACCGATTATAAAAAAACGCTAAACGGGTTTATCACAGACCCTTCCATGCTCACTAGGTTGATTTCACCAAATGAAGTTATCATAATGACTTGACGATAGTTTGCGCTTGGCTTGAACAGTAAAGTTCACACAATCGTCGCAGCACACAATTAAATTTCCGAGAAAACTGAGTTGAACAGCCTGCTGCGTATATATATTAGCCTAGACTTTCATCATACAGTACATCTTATTTTGACGGACGGGGGCTCTCTCCTTAAAGTGGTTTAACAAGGTTACTTGGCAACTCCGAGACTCGTAGGAACCCGAATAAATATCCACAGACTGAAAAATGCGAGTCAGCAGTGATACTCAACGAGAAGAGGCTGTTCACGGAAGAATCTAAGAGCTTCACAATAAATCAGGTTAAGTTACCGACAAACTCACCTTCGCTTCAGATAATGTATGACAGTCTGAAACCGGAAGTCATGCACTGCCATTAAGCGACAGCCCATTCTTCGTCTACTACAGTTTTCCGAATATGCTTCCCGTAGACAAATTCCTCCAAATCCATGTAAACCGTGCCTAGTCTCGTTCTGCTAGCTAATTTGCCTCCTACACAGACCCTGTCCAACTTCGCGTGATCTTTCAGGGCCATATGTGGTGCGCCACAAAATTTATTACCCATCTGATCTATTTCACAGCAAATGTATCTAAGTGACTGAGTGAGTGTAGAAAGTATATGGGTTATTCCCTTGAAATACCAATTCGTCTTATGTTACAAGTTGCGAAGAGACTTAGACTTAGGAAATTAGAAATCGGATTTCATAGTTTGATAGCAATATACATTACAAAACAGATGGCTCGCGTTCACTGCATATTAAAGGCTTTTTTAACCAGATATTAATGGCACGATACTTATTCTTTCTATACTGAGCCGAGTTCTTTACTCCTTAGATGTCAGCGACTCTGGTGCTGGAAGTTCCAAATAAACTTTATACTTGGGCGGTGATTAATTTTCATCGCTTCTCTATTGAATTACCCACTTCGCACGTTAATAATACACCGATATACCATGGTAGTCTTAGTATAATAACACAATGAACAGAAATAACGTTCATTTCTCCAGGGAGATTATCACATACTCAAGTGCAGGAATTTTTTCTCTATGGGCACCACGTTTCTATCCGGTTTTCATAAAAAGAACATTGAAGTGTAAAGTAAATGTCAGATAATAATAGTGGTCCAGTCTTATAAATATTCATTAATCCAATATTTTGGACTTTATTTGAAAAGTCTAGCAGCGTGTCAAAGTTCAGCATCCGTACCATAGGTATGTGACAAACATGAAAAAAATTAATTGCTAAGAGTAGTGGTAATTTATGGTCGATCAGTGTACAGTGCAATTCTTGACGTATTTTGCAAGAAAGGTCGGTCCCTAGAAAACTACCACCTGCACTTATGCGCCTTTATATTGTTTTATTTCGTCAACCAAAGGGGTTAAAAATTGCTGATTGGGTGATCAAGTTGCGGATATACCTCATATATTTTGAAACAACATTTTATCTGCAGCAAATAACCTATTGAGCAAAATATGGTAACTTTTAAAAACAAATGAAGCGTCTTTTCAAAAGATTTCACCAAGTGGACCGGTCTCGATTTGACATAAACTCAAATTGCGTAAGGTGTTCATAGTCGCGAGAATTTGGGATTGTCTCAACCTCAGTCCTTCATCGATTCTCTTCGGTTCTCGAAACAATCTAAACACTGCATGAGGAGAAAGAAACTCACAGTGACCCACAGGAACCGGAGAAGCACTGTACTGACTAAGATGCCGAGAAATTGAACCCCATGGGCATTGTGGACAGCCAATTTGCTCAGTAGCTCAATTGGTAGGGCACATGTCAGATAAGCGGGATAACGGTGATTCAGAGCCGCGTCTAAGTACCTCTTTTTGTTCGTTATATCTACACTTGGACTTCTCATTACACAATTCATCAAATATCCTCCTATTTTCTAGCAATCTTCATAAGCCGTTCACAATTCTTGGCGCAGCTGTAAAGTGGCCACACTGAACTAGGTAAAAAACTCAGAGTACAGAAATCAACCAGTGGTATGTGGGACACATTAATCAAGCAAATTTTCTCGCATAGGATAGTTCAAGCAAACCGTGAAGTGACATTTAGGTGTTGCACAGTAATGAACAACATATCATCTCCGGTGCTTGAGGAAAAAGTATCTTTCTGATTTCAAGCAACATTTATGCTCTAAGTCTTCAAAGTTGATCGAAAACCTCAAGCTAAATTGTTTACGTTTTTCAGAGTAGACGGAGGAAAAAATCACACAATTTCAAATGAAATGCAAAAGCCTGTCTTCAGAATTGTAAGAATAGATGTTGGGTGATTCTTTGACAGTTGAGAGAAGATTTTAGCGACGTAAGGTCCCTGAGTAAACCGTTGTTCCACTTGTTCAAGTGGATTAAACGAACGTAGCTAACCTTGAGTAGCCGGGATTTTCATTCCACAGCAAAATTCATTTTCACCGACAGCATGTAAAAATTGTTAACCAAAAAATTCTAATCATCCAGATGGCCTACAAAAAATGCAGCATGTTGCACGGTGTTCAGATTCCTTTAAGAGGAAATATTGATTGTATCAACGCCGCCTGATCTTTAAGTTTTTCTGATGCGGAAATTTGTGCACCATTGGAAGCAAATTTATTGTTCGGATCTGCCGTCAGCTCTATCTCCAAAAGTTTTCCCATTATCCACGAATAATCCCACAACATGTCAGAGAAACAAATTATAAAGCAACTTGGAACTAAGCTGAGCTAATTGTTTATTGCTGTTTAACTACCAATTCACCAGTTAAAAAAATTCTTTCAGTGGCTAGGAAGTAAAATGAGTATAGCAAAGGCAGTAATTGCGAATGCACGTAAACGCATTTAGTTATATGGATTGAGCAGAATGCTGAACTGCTAAAATGTAATGTTTGGTGCCACAGTAACCAAAGCACCGTACTCCACCTTTTGCAGTGCAGGAAACAACAGTGAGGTTGCTTCCATTTCCAACCGGTATTCTAACGGTATTGGACATTGAAAACTAAAGGTCGCGACAAATGGAGATGTGTCGTAAACGCGGAACCTTTTGCGCCATTATGGTTTAGTTAAATTGCGTGCACGGACAATTCTGAAAGCAGCCAGTGCAGAAAACGTCACCGTGCACAAAGTCAGGATAAAATAACCCACAGAAAACACGCAAATCTGCATCGCTGTGGACCTGAAAGTTAAGTGTCCGCCAAGCAATCAGCGAAGCGAAGATGACTGTCAAACTTCCTCTACAAGTAAAGGAAATAACCACGCCGTCCGAAACACATGAAGCGTCAATATGAATGCTCTTTAGTGACGGTGAAAGTGCGATCAATGACACCGACTGGTATTGGGATAAAAGCCGCGGAAATCACAGCTGAGAAAGCGAAGGATAATGTGACCCATGGATCTCTCTTTATGTAAAATTTTGCTTGATAAATTCGTAACCTAAACACAATTTGATTTTAAAAACAAACTGACAAAAGATGTTAAAGGAGTGAAAAGATGTCCATATTTCGATAAATTGAACTATTTGACAACTAGGTACGCCTTCTCGTATTCAAGGACGAATGGAGGTGTACAATCCTACCACTACGCTGCCAGGACCAACAAAATTTACGGTATTACGAGCAAGGAACACGAAATCTACTGATGAACTATTCATCACATCGTCCTAATCAACAATCATACGGCGTGCACCAAACCCAGAACGTAATGTATGTAACAAAGCCAACTCGATATGAAAAAACTGCACACACATACGAATGCTGAGGTATGTGAATCAAAAAGCGAATTTTTTGTAAAAAAAGACAGGCATAAGAAGGACCAATGAACCTAGAAAAATCTCACCTGCCAAGAAGGCAGCAGTTCTAACGTATTTTTAGTAAAATCCAAAAACTAACGCTCCCCGTTGAAAATATTCCATGTACCCTATGATGGAAAAAAGTTTGGCGGAGATTTGTAAGGTAATGAAATTCAAATGCATTGGGCTGCTACACGCCAACAACACTACTGAATCTGTGTTGTGGAATATATATTTATATGTAAATATGCGTACAAATGTATGTATATATATATGCATTTATATACATATATACATGTATACGTGCAACGTGTAATAAAATCCGGAAGCATCAATATGTATGCCGTGTATTTTGATAGGAGTGGTCTTTTTAACTTCAGGCGTATATTGACAAGTCTAATCACAGACAAGCCAAGCTTGGTGAAAGAGACTACAAAGCACGATTTTTGTGTCATGGCTAGGCGAAGACGGCTTTCAACCTTTGACCGCTGCCTTTTAATGTACACGAGAATGCTTTTCTCGGACACATTTGACTGGTGTTCACTTGTGTGTATATATCACCGTATGTATGCGTTTGTAACAAAAGGATAAGGAAAGCCAAGTTACACAGTACCTGGCACAAGCCATGACAGCAAAAACTACCATCTGTAGTCGGTGGGCCGAAATTGTAATCCTTTTAGCTAATGCAGTCTAAACCTACTTGTAAGTCATGAAAAAGGAACCTTTCCGGTACATCTTTGCGCCAGCATAATTTGATCGAAGTTCAAATTATTTTGTAAACAAATCCAGTTCACCTGACTGTTCAGACTTACTTCTGCCGACTAGCTAGCACTGCATGTGCCGGCTGTCATGCATTTATTTTGCTACCTTCCTTTCAGTACTCAGAATTTCGAGACATTAATAGTATTTGTGTTAGCTCTTATAGCACGATGAATGCCTGAGCAAGTTTTCATTCACCTTGCATCCTAAATCATGCAATTTTTAACGTGACAGCCTACGGATATGATTACGAATCCTAGATGTTCGACTGTTATTTGGAAAGGCCTCCCAAAGTGGTACGTCATGTGTGGGGAAATTGAAAAACGCGAAAATACAACCGCATTTCAAGTCAATGAATTTTGTAGGGCGGCCCCTTCCACATACTAGGGCTTTAATCTCGGTTTTATTCAAATGGATGCTAGCGCGTTTTACGGCAAAACGGAAAATCGTTCATTGTGTATATGAAGCATTTACCTCCATGAGCAAGTCACCATATCTCGAACGGACGTAACGATTGGTCATGTTGGTTTTATTATACCATCTACATTTTGCTTGAATTCTAAGTATGTACAGTTTTAGGTTATCTTAGTACACATTACTGCCCTATGTTTCTAATTATATGTTTGATTTGAAAAGATCCAGAAACAAGAACAAGAAATCCTACATGATCTACATGAATTTATTGGGTCTAAAAATATGGCAACTATCAATCACCAGCTGGATGCGGAACATCGATTGGAATTGGCAGAGAACATCTACAAAGAATCATCTAAATATGTAGAGGGACAAGAAATTGACATGCTTCTGGCTAAATCAGAGTTGTACGAAAAGTTGAATCAACTCAATGAACTGCACTTGGATGAAGCGGAGTTTGAACCCATTACCGCTGAGGTATATTTCCGTCCAGGAACTGCCCAACTCGGTTACCTTACAAACGAAGTTTCCGGTCCACCAACGGAACAGTATGAATATCTTCACCTACCACTTTCCTCGTCACAATCTTCCCTTGAACTGGCTAACAGGTGAGCATACAACACTTGATTTCCTAGAGTTGTTTTCATGGGCATCCTTTGAAATACTTGGGTTTAGTTAAAGCGGTATTACAAACCGAATTTGTTTGACACAGACATCTGGTCTGTACAAGTACAATCACTCTATATTTGCCACCAGTGTTAAGTTGAAATAACTACTTATCTACCGCCTAAGACCACAACACACATGCCATCATCTGTGTAAGTTTAGATGAGAATAGTCAGTGTTAAACCTGGAGTCGAACACCGGGTATGGCGCCCTGGAACTTCAGATTAAAAAAAACTATCTTACTAGTCATGAGAGTTGACGCTACAAGTTTTACAATGCCAGGAAAGCTTCGCTGTCTTATTAGGTTTAACTTTGGCTGAAAAATGTAGAGACCTTAGCAAACACCTAGCCATCTTTCTGCATCAGTGTCCACTTGCCTTTATTTGTTGTTGATTCATCGTCATCCATAGAATAGCTGTTACAAGTGATTTTGTCCTTAGAGGCCTTCAGGTTTTTTGTTTACCCCAGCTACAGTTGGAAATCTATATAGGCCTTGTAAGGTCATTTTGACTGGCTAAAAAACAGTCATTCGGCGATTCCAAATTACAAGTAGAAACTTACTGCAATAGAAATATTGCAATCTAGTGATTATCGATCCGAGGGGAATCAGCTGTGAACACCATCCATCAAAATGATGATTTTAGTCAGATTTCTCTCTTTCTGGAATCGCTTGACGTTCGTCCTTTACAGATTTCGATCGGCTTTCCAGTTTTTTTCCGTCACCTACCTAGTCTTGTCTGGTACTGATTTTACACAAGTAGCTCAGACATATGTCGGCACTGTTTACGCCCTGTTTAAGCTACCTAGTGAGATTCTAAACCGGTAGAAGGAAGTGGCTGGATGTTCTTATTTAACACTATTACTTAGTTAATAGCATGGTAGGTTGATTTTTTTTCTGTGCCTGCACACTGGCATAGTTTGTCGGTCATTGTACCTTTAAGGTCTCGACTATGTACGAGCCTTTACCGTTAGACTAAGACTCACTTAAAACTACTTCGTTTCGTATTGTTTCATTGTAATCAAATTGTGTAAATATGAGAAAGTTTTGTACAACAATAAGGAAATGATTTTGACCACTGTATATACTTATGGCATTGTTTGTGCAGACGAAACTTCCAAAATTTGCCCAGGTATCTTGTTTTTTTCAATTAGAGCTCTGTATCCAATCTGTATCCTAATAAGTACATACCAAAAACAGGCCATGATCTTGCAGTAGTTTAGTGTACAGTTTTACTATGTTTGAATGCATTTTATTTATTTCGGAAGCACAATGTTTTCCAAAGCTACTAGACAGTTTACCTAAGCGTATATTTGATCCTTTTGGGAAGGTAATTTTCCTCGTTATCCGGGGGTTTTGGCCGTCGACTTTCTAAACTTTCGTCGTTGCTCTTCTATTAGAGCTATTCAATTTTTTCAGACGGATTACCGACTTATTTTCAAAGTTAATTTTGTATACACAGAAATCCTAAGGCGAAATGTTGAGTGCCGAGAGATTATGAAAGATTAATTAATCAGTAAGCCTGATTTAATCAATACCCACTGGTGAACTACAAACAACATTCACGATGTCAAGATCTTTAACAAATCATGGTTACAAATGGCATTAATTGTTGAGTCGCATTGTTGATTCATGTCAGTAGTAAGATGAAAGAAGAATTTTCGTCAAAGCTTGCAAAATTCACGGGATATCATTCAGGATACAGTGTATGCAAAGTTTATCCTCATAACCTGGCTTCCTAGTTCAATCATTTGTTGAAGTGGATCAGGAGAATCGATCAGAAGTTAGGCTGAAAAATCAGAGCAGAAGTGCCCGACAATGTTTTAACCGTTTATACCTGACGTTGTAGTTCTAGAATGACGTGGGGTTGAAAAGCAATTACTTGCCAACAAGAAAGTAATATCTTACAAAAACGGTCCTCAAGACAGAGTTAAAGCTTTAACATCCACTTCAAAATCACTTCAAAGAGGGCCATAAACTTTAAACTGGTTTCTCTGGCCGTCTACGTTGGGATTTGATATATAAATCTAAAATGGGCCTTACTCGGCGCCCCGTAGGATCAACATTGGCTGAAGTGCACTGCCTATTCTGGAAGTTTGAAAGATTTTTCCAGAAATCCATTTATGAATAGACTAATTTATTTGTCTCCTCATAGGCCGATAAATTACCAGACGCACACAGGAGTGGTCTAACAAGAAAGTTTCATATTAATGTGCTCCAGACAAGGGAATTAGTGGTAAAAGAAGCTATTAACTTCGACACGTCAAGAGTTTTTCAAACGTGTTCTCCATTTGTTACACGAGAATTTCCCCAGTTACAACTCTTCTTAAAGGTCACCGAACGTACACAGGTTTCTGAGATACGCCTTCGGCAACACGTTCAAGTGATCTTGGTTTCTGTTTTTTTTCCCGAACAAGAATAGTATACACCGAACTGAAATTTGATTGAGTAAAATTTGGGTGGGCTATTTTTTAGCCACGCTCGTTTTATACGCTAACCATAACGAAAGGCATTTGCTTAGGGCAGTAAAGTGTCTACTGTGCAAATGGGACAAAAACAAATCGTCTACTGTACATCGAGATTAAGGTTATCCAAACAGAATCGAGGTGTTTTCCGCACCTGAAACAAACACTCGGAGACCCCCGTATCGATCTAAAACGAACTTAGAGTGTAAAGTCAATTCAACAGATCATTTCTGATGGAATTGCCAATGAAAGATAATGATGTATATGCTAATGAGTTTAAAAGCTAGTGAATTGATAACAGAGACGACAGTAAAAAACGAATCTGTTTTCCACCTCTTTAGTACCACAATGGGCTTCGCTTCTACCCGTGAGGAACCTGAACACTGGGTTCATTTATTTCTCTGATAGGAAACCTAAAAAGACGTACTACAGTATACGGAAACCTTGTTTCTATGTTCTTTCGTGGATTCCTTTTCAGGGTATGTCCTCTTAGGTCACTGAAACTTTTATTAGGAAGTACACTATGCTGTACGTCAAAAAAATGCACAGACTCGTCTGATTGCTAACCAATGGTTAGGAGAAAATTATATATTTATATTATCACATCTTTATGTGCTTATATATCTTTATATTATGCCTTTATAACAATCGAAGATGCAGTGTCAAATTAGGAACCTCAGTATCAACTTGTTGACTTTGCCTCTGATAAGCCAATTTTGAATTTAAAATAATTTACTAAAAATGTTACGAGTATTAATTGTGTGCAGCGGTCCACAGCTTAGTTATCGTTCCATTATCATGACACCCGGTAGTTATCTGTTGGTTACCAACATTCAGTTAACTTGCAGCTTTCAGCCTACCTTACTCGATGATGAATGAGTAAATAACCCCCACTTATCCCCACTAAATATGACCCAACAGTTTGTCTATTGTGCAGTGTTGCCTGTTTATTTCGAATAATCAGGAAAAGAAACGTTAAGTTATTCTCAACATTTTTATGATGTTTTCCATTACCACACAGGGAAGAATGTTTCACACTATTGGTTTTTTTTCTGGTTGCTTTACCTTGCCAGTGGTTTTAAGTAACAATGTGTGAGTGAAAGCGTCATTTGGACGGTTGTTGTCGCTTTAGTCAGTCTAGATACAATTTTTCTTTGGGTAACTGAATCCTTTACTTCGTATGGGTATCCGTGGAACGGACCCAGTCGTGTTGTGACAGTTTGTGTGCCTCCACCATCCATTGAGTTTACAGAGGATGTCCATGCGCCACCCGCAGTATCTCATATTTAGTTTGTTTGTGGTAGAGGTCTGACCAAAACAATCTCCCGGCCTTCAATGCTAGGGGTTAAAACAGATGTAGCGACTTGTTTTATAAAGATTGTAACGCATCTACATTTCCCTTCAGGTGGTCAGGCATTTGAGCTAAAGCCTTTGGTCCAAGACCCTAATCATTCTCTTATCTAGGTGTGAGTGCCCTAACAGTATCCCAGTCCACGTACAACCGTGAAGTGCACACGTATTACCCGATGAAGCATCATTGTTGAAGACTGTTGCTATGTTGTCGATGATGGTGATTACGATGGAAGGGACGTACCTTGATCACTAATAGAACATTATATGCACGTAAAGGACAGTCTTTTCGAACAATTCACCACGATCACAAGGTGGAGTTACCCATCCAGTAATAAATTGTCAGATAGCAGGGCAGTCAGCCGTATGCGCGGAGCTCTTAGATTAGGCTAGACTGATGTGGATATCCAACGTATAAATTCATACCTTCAGGTTACTCCACATAGGCTGTCAATCGAGGGCAACTTTAATAAGATTTCATCTCGTCTGCGTCGCAAGATAATGGAAGGTTATGGAAAATGTTTTAATTCGTAGAACCCAAAGATACAAGATTCCCTCAGGAAGTGTCATTCACCCCTGAGGGGTAACACTGCTCTCGCGGAAGAGGAAATGTCCACAGTAACGTTACCTCAAATTTTGTATGCTTGTTTCAAGGAAGATCATTAGGTCCCTTCAGATTCTGGCCAGTCACACAAATACTTGAAAACGGCTGCCCTTAAGCCATGAATTTTGATTACGTTTGAACCCGTTACGGTGTTTTTTCATGTTACGAACCACCTAAAGCCAATTTTTCTAAATAAAATCCGAGGTAAACGTGACCCGGATTTCCTCCATTTTTCTCAGCTGATTGATCATCAATATACTTTTCAATGTTTTTTGTATTTCCAAGGCCATTTCTGAGCACGACTGCTAGTCAGACTGACTCTAGCCTGCTTGAAGCACTCGCGCCAAAGCCGAAACCCAAAGAAGAGAAACAATACAGATGCAGAGGGTGCAACACGGAGTCACTAGAGACACGGGATGAAGAAACGAACACAAGACCGAGAGGAATCAACACGAGCATTTCCTTCAGTGAGGCCGTCTCAAATGCCAACTCGGAGGAACTACTGAACCAACTGGGTACAAACAATCTTGATTTCCAATCGATGGACAATCTAACACGAGCCCGAATGCGTCGAAAACTTCGCGAACATTGCCACACATTTGATGTGTCCACAGGGGCACAACCGGAAGTTGTGGTGAATGGTGAAAGACAGAAGCCTCCTCGTGGTCTCAATGATTGTGGCTTCCGTCGTTATAGCACAATTGACAAACAGCATCACTAATCGGCGATAAGATTTCATAACATGGTTTACCTAAATGGCCTCGAATGTCTAAATCAAGCGGTGTGCTTGAACTTTCTGTGGGCTGAAACATCATTTCACGGAAAACTTCAGTTTCACATACGAAAGAACATAGTTAAAACTACCGAAAAATGGCAATTTCCCTATTGATTATCCTCACCAAGCGGGGCATGTGCAGCCCCATCTAACATGACTGCACTCTCTTTCTTTCCGGTTAACTCATGTTGTGCTGCAATTAATTTTTTGTGTACATAGGACATGACACTAAAAGTGAATACCCCAACTGCTGCACTAGTTGCTAAATACGCTGGTTTTTCGCATGTCAGATGACTTTCAAAAAAAACATTTTGCTTCTAATATATACAATCCGGGTTCGGCGTTCAAGAAAATGTCGTTTCAGTTGTTCTTTCAGTTAGGTGCGTCGTTGGTGTCCTTTTCCTACGTGGTCATCTTCCGTCCGACCGATCCAGTTTGGCCACAAAACAGTCTAATCGGGTTGATGCTTCTGAGAACAAACCATCATACGGAATACCGATGGGGGATGGTCCTTCCATTAATTTACACGCATTTCGCCCTTGGTCGGCTCGCATGTTTGACGGCCATCCTAATCATTATTGAGTGTGGCGTTGAAGTATGAGGAGCAGGGGTACAAAATTGACCAAAATCATACCAATTATGCATATGTGAACGTTCTGTATTCCTGAGTTTGGTTTTCATCTTGGACACGAAATAGAGCACCAAGCACTTATAGCAACCCATTCGCCCTTTGCAGATGGGGGAATGTTAACAAGCTCGCCAAGAATGTTAGGTGTGCAGAGTTCAAACCCCTGAATAACCAAGAACATCCACTACTAATGAACTGTTGCTGAGCAAAACTCGAGTTCAGTGCTTCAATCACTTAGTATGGCCTCAGCAGAACAAGTGGGCCAGAACAGGTGCAGCACTGCTCAAACAAATGTGATCTGAACGTGGACCTTTACATTCTACGACGAAATACGTCATTTTCCGCAGACGATAGTAGTAAATTCAGTTCCCTCAATGTATTGGAATAGCAATGCTAAAATGGTTTGCGTGGGGCAGTCCCGGAACACTTATTCCGGTGGTACATTTTAAGGATGTGTCCACCTAGTTCTTTCAAATGGATTGGGCCCCTTGGTTTATTCCATTGTATTTTATTTTATTTAACTCTAAAAACACAACAGCGCTGTCATGATGATGAAGACCTTTTCTGCAAATAACGAGTTTTTTGCAGCTGAAAAAAAGGGAATTCACGAGCGATGGATACCTCATGTTTGTCGATTTGGGAGCCATTAGTAGCACTTTGTTCAAAAGGATAGCCTTACAAGACAGATGGTGCGGTAAAGTATCAGCTTTAGCATCGATGTAGATGCAACTGATGAGTAAGGGAGTGAAACTGGAGATGAAGTTGATTTTGACGATGAGGATGATGATAATGATGACCAAACTAGCCACGATTGTCATTAAAGTAAAATGCGGTCAGATTTTGTCGTCCGCCTTTAAGTATAGAGTCCTTATGCGCTTGGCTGGATACATTTTAAGAAACGACCGCTAATCCATGTCCGTTGCTTTCCAGATTGACTTAGCGTTTGCCCGTGTAGGCACCTCGGAATGCTTGTGACAGGTTAGCGTCAGGTCTTTCTCATCCATTCTTTTCTGTCCTTTCCAGTTTAAAGTATAAGTTCAATTAAATGAACATTGTGATTGCACGGCGGTGGAGCATTGATGCTAGCACCGATGATACTGTCTCTAATGATGACGATGGTTATTGTGAGCTTTTTTGAAGATCTCGATTTTAACTAGCACTCATGAATGGGATTTTGCAAAGTTCGACGATATTGGCAGAAATAAAATATATAAAATGTATTTTATATTCTTGCCGGACCTGAAAGATGTACTGGACATACAAGTACACTTTGAATGCACCTTTAATTGTGAAATCCAAATAGTGTTGGTTTGCATCATCCGGAAGGCGGTTTCATCCAGAGGCAGATATTTCATTAGGTCGTCACAATTCCGGAGCTACACTGGGCATACGTGTGGGCTCAGCACATGCTAGGCTTCAGTAAGATCATCGTTATAATACAGATGTAATTGTGGCATGAACATGGCTTCGATATCTTCGTTTTCCTCCTTCACCCCATTTTCTTCCAGAGTCTTGTACATATCCAAGACAACACCGTTGTACTTCCATGTGTAGGAAGCTGCGTGAGCGTTAAATGGCAAATAACGTGCCAGAATGTCCACCAGGTTTTCCTCCACGCAAACCTGGTGCGGAAACAAGAGAATGGGGCACATAATACATAAAGAACAGGATGTGTAATCGAACTCAGGATGAAGAGACGAGCTCAGTCTATTAGTATGAAAAGTTGGAATGTGACTAAAGATATCCAGACATCCATGGGTGTATGCAGAAGTGTAGGCACGTAGAATGCATGCGGCTTATTGGCACTGGTGCAGCCACCAGCTGCCATTTTGCTCATCTCTACGCACTAATGACGGTCTTGTTGGACTAAAGTCGATTTCTACATAGATTTTTTGTCAGCGCAGCGAAAGAGCTGCAATAAGTACTCTGAAGTGAGCAAATACATTCCCAAATGCCAGTAGAAGCCCTGAATCCGATGGGCTTTGACATGCGGTACTGCCACAAACCAACAAATATTGTTATCATATTAGTATCGGTATGAGATGCATCCGCAGTGCTAAGTGTCAAAGAAAAATTGGGCAAAAATCTAATTATCTGTTGCGTTGAGGATTTTATCCTTCAGAAAAATCAATTCTATGCTGAAAGAGTCAGAAGTACGTTACGTCTTTTTTATACTTTTTGGGAAGCTTTTGCACGGTGCATCTCCCAGAAGTAATCAAAAGGAATTCGTCGGTCAGCTGGCCCATCAATACCACATCACTCTAACTGAGGAACAGTGGCTTATTGCTGCACCTCATTGCAGTCGAATTAAACTCTTGATTGGTTATTCGTGTCCGGACAATGGGCCGCAGTTTCGTGTTTACCTTGTAGGTCAAGCGATACGCACTGTTACTGGCCTCTGGTAAGTTTTACATCATTCTTTGGCCATTTGGGTGAGAAGTAATCTATCGCTACTCTAAAATTCCTCTCATAACTCTGTGAATGTGAATGTAATCTGCCGATCACGGCAGTTTGCATAATTTCTAAGCAATGTTACCAACCATGGTTTGGAACTATTATGATAGATTATGATTGTATTGCAAAGAAGCAGTAATACTGTTGCTGTCATTGATGGTGATGATGGCGATTTTACCATAATTTAACCACTGGGTAAAACCTACGTGTTTCAGTGATACTTAACAATCTTGGAGAACTTAACACAACATCTGTCCACTTTGATCGAAGGTATGCGACCCACATGTCCTTTTAAATGCAGGTTAGTATCACCCTTACACGATTCTTTGGCATAGCTAACAGTGTACAACTTTGCACTATTTCGGTGCATACCGGGCACCTGTGCACTCCCGGCTAGCAACAGATAAGTGCGCGAAAAACGTGACTGACAGAAACCTACTTAGTGCCCAAAACAAGTGAATGCGTATGATTTTAATATGATGAAAAAACCACCCTTAATCGATTGTTTCTTCATATCAGAATTGAGTGTGATTACTGTTGACCAAATGGTGACAGAATTGACGAGCAGTTCACACGATCCAGCAAAATGGGATGTTCAATCCGGTGTTTATTAACAGCGCCCTTTTTGCTTCAGCTAATTTGCTGTTTTCACCTCGCCTACTATGTATGTTAGTCACCCTGTGGTCATCAGAGTCATATCACTTACGTGTGCATGGCATGCGCAGTGCCTCACGGTGGCCTGGTTGAAACTTACTACCTCATTATGTGGAGGAATTTTGATTGGAGCTATGCTGTTCCACAAAAGTCTTCCATAGTCAAGCAAACACTGTTTTGCATTGGATGGTGTGTGACACTCATAACTACGGATTTAACTGAGATGTTATCACGCCCCTTAATTAACATCACCATTTCCAGTCTGCTACCTGTTTTTGTGCCAAACGTCGAGTAATTTTCAATTACATCCTTCTGGGCAGTCCACATTAATCAGTTATCCGTTTCAAGATTTGACCAAGGGGGGCTTTTTTCGTTTCATCAACCTGTTTTCTTAATTTCAAAGCATCCTTACAAGACATGAACCCAGGTGACGTAAGCCACTGTCAAGGGCAAAAGCAGTGTCCACTGATCCGTCCGGTTGAGCCGCGAACGGAGCCAAATAAATGTCTACCCTCAGTGTTGTTTAAGTGAGTTGGCTGGCTTTGAGTGTTATAAACAGTAATCTGCGAATTGAAATATTCAGGTACCAGGTTACCTTACTAACCTGCAGACTTCATTGCCACATGCTTACAATTCATAGTCATGAAGCTTCACTGTCTCTAAGATGCACTCAGGCAATCGTATCATTTTTCCATTCCGATGTATTCGAGACCGTTAATCTGGTAGATTCCAGTGCACACATCTACAAAAGGAACTCTTCAAACCAGACGAAGTCCTCCCGAGTATATAAACTTTGAACCAAACGATGTGGAATCCGGCTGTTTTCTATACAACTGCTGAGTAATGAAATCAGACTCTTTGGTTTTTAATGAAATACGTTACTCATAAGTTTGCTGCAAATACTTCAGCAGACTGGGATCGGTATTCCCTTCTTGGGGATAATCAGGTAGACGCAGCCCCCGAGTTTCACTCAACCTTATGTACTGTTTTCACCCTCCTTGGATGCTATTTCCAAAGTGTACTCAATTACAAATAAATACGCTTTTAACGAGGGATCCAAGAGAAACCCAACTTAATCCTTTGTCTATGAAGGTCACCCATGAAAGCTGCTGCACGGGATCCATCTCATGCTTTAGTTGCTATGATATCTGAGATATCGAGGCGTATTTTATCTTCACATGAGTGTATTTTGTCCACTTTGTCAGATCTCCTTCTGTACACAGCATCCGGCTATTTTCGAAGTTTCTGCTCCACTCCACCAAGTAAAGTGCAACTGCATGTTGGAGCAATGATGGACAGTGCACTGTAGAGTACCATTCATGGTCGTTTTAGAAGAATTTGTTACGATCAAACCTCAAGTGTTCCACATGATGAAGCATGACGCTATTCTCTTTCCATCTTGCAAAAAACTACAAAATCATGTTTAATTACTCTGGAAAACGTTAAAAACATAATTGCTTGCATTAAGCTAAGTACCATGTTCACTTTATGCCACAGTTTGACACATTAAAGCGTGTCATGCTATGTAATCGCAATGGGGATGACATTTTACCTCCTAACTGGAGTTCTTTTTATAAGTCTGCGCTATTTTTCAAGAGTATCAGTTTCACAGCTTTGCCAACTAGTCTTACTTCTCCGGAGATTGTAAACTGCTTTAAGTTTTTGGGGTGCAGCATTTCCAAGATCAGTGTCCTGCTGTAAGAAACTTCGGAATTAAACATTGTTTGAATTTGTGTTAGTTGGATGACCCTTCGTTCTTTGAAGCTGAGAATGCCCGTTGGCACTGTGTGCGAAATGAACCAAACAGCTGGTGGTTTTGGATACGTGATCTGTTGTACACGAGGACCCGATTTCAGTTTACAGAGAGTAGGAAGTGTTGGTTGGACAGTGGCAAACTTTATGCATACGATTGATCATTGGATGATTTACTCCATCTTAAGAGGCGATTTCACATTTCTCTCTCAATCAGTTTGAACATAATGGAAACGGTTTTATGAGTAAACGTCAGAACCACAAACTGATGATAAAAATGTGGTAAAAAAAACGTTTGTAAAACTCCAAATGCACTTCTCAATTAAAAAGGGAACGCTTACCTCGATTTCATTTTCTTTTAGCGCTAGCGTGTTAATTATGCGCACAAACCTCGTCCTTTTTGTCAAGTATCCTATCAAATATTTTTCATCTTTCCACCATGGAGTACCAAAGTCCGTTGCCCAATCGGTTGTGGGGTAAGGTGGTGGTATGTGAACGAAGCGACCATGAGGAGTGTAGGGCACCAAACAGTGTGTTTGTGGGTCTACATGATATCGGATATCTCCGGTACGTGGATCAAACCAGTGAGATATGTCTTTTCCCGCTTCGTTCAACAAAGGTCTCAAGAGAACATCCCCTGAAAATAAAGCATAGATTTCTGAATGCACATTATGCAATGTACAGACTGAACTGCAGTGACCAAGTTGGAGCAAACATTTACTAAGAATTCATGATAAACATCGTACAATTGAAAAAATTTGTTCCACTTGCTTGTGCGGTAAAGCATGAAGTAACGAGCCTTAAGGCATCTAGATGTTTTTTAGTAAGCAGGATTTGTTAACAGTACTTCATCCCTGATTCGTAGTAGTCTTCACCATAAGAGAGGACTACTGGGTTTACTACTGTAAACTATTATAGCTGCAATTGAGAACATCGGATTTGAGGTGGTCCACGGTGGCCACTGAAGTTGTAAGCAAAGCACCACTCTGATACCATAGGTTCTCAAAATGCACCCTACGACGTGGATAGCAGAATTTCGGCCATAGCGATAAAACCTTCAACAATGTTTCATCGTGAACCACATCAGAACAGTTGTGCACGTACTTGTCTGGTTTTTGAGGAATTTGGTTCGCGTCTTTCGCCTACTCAGGGCTTTGTTCAGCTTGGTTGTCTTCTTGTCGGAAATACTTTTAACGTCAGATATGAACTTCTAACGTTCATTGTGCGTTTAGATGTATGTCGCTTTAGTGAGATACGGTCGGGTCGGATGCGGTTTCTGCTTAATTGCCTCCTACACCGCGTTTGAGACAACCCTCAAGGAACTGAGAGGCGGTCTTCTTTACAAGCCTGGTTTTGAAGCCCAGTTAACCTTTTGGCTATCTTATCTTTGCAATCCCGTGTTTGGTGGAATACTCTAATGGTTGGAACGAAAACATAGTGACAAACATCAATGTATTCCAGACCTTATCGTCAGGTTGGTACTGTGTTCTTGTTCTGACCATGAGTATTCAAGCAAATTATTATAAAATGTATGTAGCAAAAGATATAAAAACGAGCATTTTCTTGTCCTGTCAAACTTTTTTCAAACAAGAACGCACATAATCCAATAAACACTGAGGTGCTTCAAAATGACTACAGTTGCAGTTTCGGTTTTCGGCTCTTCGCTTCTGAGCAAAATCACCGGATTTGAGCTTAAGTCCGGTAAGAGCTTATTCAGATTGCATATCCATGGTAGTGCTGGAATAGGGAATCCTCGCAGGCTGAACAAATGTGTAGCTATTCCTCTGCATTCAAATAATTCTGTTGTAATCACGGATTCTAAAATCATCTAAAAAATTAGATCTAATTGGGACATTTCCTGAAAATTCTGGTAGATCAGCTTAAACGCGCAGTTTGCTGAATTGCTCTTGTCAGTTGTTGTTGAATAAGCTGATCACGTTCACTTATCCTGACGTGATTCAAGCACGTCTTGCGTGTGTTGGTGGATTTGTCGTAGCATGTATGGTGGTGTATTCAGGATTAAAGTCTCCACATGGCCAGAGATGTGCTTCACCCATGGACACTCTTAAAAGAAAAGTTTAAATTCACTGCTTCCCCACTTTAATGTGGACCTACCATAGTAATATCCGGTGCAATCAAGATGGATATACTAACATCAGTCCACAAAAGGCTTAGCAGACGGGTTAAGAACACACAGATATGTGTGCATACAAACAACAACGTAAAAGTTGAACTCTGTATGGACTTATATCAGCAGACGAACTAGTTTCGGAGACTTTCAACAAAATGTTACCAGGGTATGCGGTCCTGTTAATTTTCATCAGTTTGCTTTATAGACCGTACCCGGAGGAGTTTCTTGTAAAATTTTAGCCACCATATATTTTCAGGGAATAACTTCGTGACGATGTGACAGTCCTGACCAAATGGGAATCAGAACATCCCCACAGCTGCTAGTATTTGGTAAAAAACAAACGTGCAGGTCAACTACATGCCCACAAAGCCAAAAATGTGCTGTTACAATATGGTCGATCAAGACCGTTGTCGCGCTGCATAGGCTTGGAGATCACAATTCAGGTCAGGAGTGAAAAAATCATCTAGCGAATGCGTTTTACAGTTGATGAGGATATTCTGCTTTTTCAAACCTTTGAATTGGTTTCGTCGTACCAAGAAAAAGTAGTCTAGGTGTGAGATGGTTAGTCGTGTGACTCTCTCAGATCCTGAATTAGCCGGAGTAATTGGAGCAGGAGTCATCATTCTAGGTCTCCGTTGGTTTCTCGACGCTCCTCGACCATTAGTGCCACAAAATGTCAAGTCAACTATTTTTCATTAGTAATTTCGTCAATACGCCTAAACTAACTGGCGTCTGTTCCAACGAATAAGTGGCTTTATTTGCCGTGACTACTTATCCTTTGTTAGTGGTGAAGAAAGAAAAATCTTTTTTGATGATGTGTGATAGATCTCCCTCGTTAATGGACGGGTTAAGAACACACAGATATGTGTGCATACAAACAACAACGTAAAAGTTGAACTCTGTATGGACTTATATCAGCAGACGAACTAGTTTCGGAGACTTTCAACAAAATGTTACCAGGGTATGCGGTCCTGTTAATTTTCATCAGTTTGCTTTATAGACCGTACCCGGAGGAGTTTCTTGTAAAATTTTAGAACGGGTTAAGAACACAAAAATATGTGTGCATATAAACAACAACGTAAAAGTTGAACTCCGTATGGACTTATATCAGCAGGCGAACTAGTTTGGGAGACTTTCAACAAAATGTCACCAGAGTATGTGGTGCTGTAAATTTTCATCAGTTTGCTTTATAGACCATACCCGGAGGAGTTTCTTGTAAAATTTTAGCCACCATATATTTTCAGGGAATAACTTCGTGACGATGTGACAGTGCTGACCAAACGGGAATCAGAACATCCCCACAGCTGCTAGTATTTGGTAAAAAACAAACGTGCAGGTCAACTACATGCCCACAAAGCCAAAAATGTGCTGTTACAATATGGTCGATCAAGACCGTTGTCGCGCTGCATAGGCTTGGAGATCACAATTCAGGTCAGGAGTGAAAAAATCATCTAGCGAATGCGTTTTACAGTTGATGAGGATATTCTGCTTTTTCAAACCTTTGAATTGGTTTCGTCGTACCAAGAAAAAGTAGTCTAGGTGTGAGATGGTTAGTCGTGTGACTCTCTCAGATCCTGAATTAGCCGGAGTAATTGGAGCAGGAGTCATCATTCTAGGTCTCCGTTGGTTTCTCGACGCTCCTCGACCATTAGTGCCACAAAATGTCAAGTCAACTGTTTTTTATTAGTAATTTCGTCAATACGCCTAAACTAACTGGCGTCTGTTCCAACGAATAAGTGGCTTTATTTGCCGTGACTACTTATCCTTTGTTAGTGGTGAAGAAAGAAAAATCTTTTTTGATGATGTGTGATAGATCTCCCTCGTTAATGTGAACAGTTCAGGTGAGTAAACAGCTGATTTTAGACAATTCATTCAATTTACGTGGATTTAAGTTTAAAACATCCTCATCCTGGTGAGCAGATGATCACTGATGACAGGAGCAGGCTTATTTGCGAGCGTGGAAAAGTAGAGTTATTTCGTGCATGAATTCACGCTAATCACACACTTTAGCGTATACTACTTTTCTAACGCTCTAAGTTCCGAAGTCAGAGGACTTTAGTTGGTTAGCTTTATAAATGCAGTTTATTATCACCTACCTGCTAAATAAGGCGACAGCTGGATCATGCCTTACTCTAACGCTATTCGACCTGTTAGATCTATTAGACTTGAATCAACGCACGTAAAATTAATTAAGCCAACCTGATTCAGACGAGAGCTGAAATGAGGTGTACACATTAGGATTCCACCACAGTTGTGTCGAACCAACTGGATTGTGTCAAGTAACCATTCTACTCTCTCGAAAACTGCATGACCCAGTGAGTTATACTGGAGAGTGTCTGTGTTGCAATGTCAGATTTCCTCATACAAGTATGACCACTGGTTAGAAATCTGACCGACACACTCTCCTTTGATGTAGGAATAGGTGCCGCGGATTGTTCCTTAAAAATTGCAGTGCACTGACTTTTCCCTCCAAACACTACCACCCTGGGGTCAGAATTTTGAGACAAAGTCTGGGGGTTTAAACATCTTGTTTGGGTCTGGCCTGCATCGCATTGTCATGATCTTTATACAGTCAAGATTCCTGCCACCAGAAATTTTGTTATGCATATATTTAGCTTCGCGGTGTTCCATCAGACAAATCACCTTACATTCTGAATACACTGTGGCACGTAGGCAAAAACAGACTACTAATGGCGCCCTCTTCCTTTCTAATTCACACGCTCCATCTCACTTCCTCGTACGCTGTTAGTTTACCCCTCTTATTAGGCCATATTTTTGCGATGGACGACCTAAAGCATTCCGCACAGTCTTGGCCGCAACATTTGCTTTTCATCCGGCACTGATAGACTGAGGTATCTTGGACTCAGTCTTCAAGCCTTAACGACCGTTCAATCTTGCTGCTTCTAAAGTTCACGCTATGAATAAGGCAGGACAACAAGTAGCTTGTGCTTACACCCTTAACTCGGTTTACATTTCCACCTGCTGCACATTAGAAACAAGAATACATATTGCATGCAAGCTAAGTACTCCATCACTCTTCACCAAATTTCGGCAAAGTACCTTTGGCAACCCATAGGCCAAAGTGGCGGGATGTATAGAGATCAGCATTGACCTAAGTCACTAACAGAGGGAACCTTGAACCTTGGAAACATTTTCCGCAGATCATGAACATAATCCAGCCCGACTAATTATCGAGAGTCAAATCTAAACCAGCGTTTGCAACAAATAGCAGGCCGGATTGACACGGAACGCTAAGAAAATGTAAGCGGAACAGACATATGGCAACATTTGAAGTATTTATTTGATCCTCTTAACCACTCCCAGAAACCTCGTGTGAATAAACCACTCAAGGATCAAAACTGGATGACCATCTTAAATAAAGAAGGACCCTTTGTTCGCCAGGCCAAGCATGTTAAGCTCAAATTATTATGGCCGAATGATATCACTTGGTCTAATGATTAACATAATTAGAAGGCCAAATGGCAAAACTGGACCGCTTTGTGACACCAGAGGTTTATTATTACATATTTTCTCTCAAGCACTACTGCGCACTTAGTACTGATTACCTTCCACACGCATTGTTTAGGGCTTGGTTGAAGGGGTCAGTCAGCATGTATCTGTTCTGTTTGCTTACATCTTGAAAAAAACACCGCCCAACGACGAGACCCTTGATGCGGATTGCGTTTCGTTTCTTTAAGGTGGTTAATGAAGCACTGGTTCAAGAAAACCTTCTTTCCCTCACGCAAATTACACTGGTTCCGACTGTACTGTGAAAAATGATGTCAGCGCACGAATTTCAGGGGCTTCGGTCATGCTTGGTAGTTTGAAATACCTACAGCGGCGAGGTAGCATATTTCTAAATATCAGATGACTTGCGTATCAGGCTACAGTAAGTGCTTTTTTGTTGTATGGTTGGGATGTGTGGTCGATTCCGGCAGTGGAATTGAGATACCTTCAGGTCTTTGACAAGCGTTGTGTCGGAGTCAGATCTCACTAAGCTGATGCCAGCAAATTAGCAAACAGCCGTTAAAAAAGTGTTTGGTTGGGAAACAAAAGCTCCAACGAAATGACATGTCAAGTGCAAACAATGCTGTGTTTGTTTGTTTTGCCTATCATATTTTTTTTCCTTTTCATATGATCCTTAGCAATACCCCGTCCAAAATGGCGGGGATTCATGCCAACCTACACTCAATGCCTACCGTAAAAGTGCCGGGTTTAAATGTGAATGATTATTCTTTCGAATTCATCCTTGGAAAAGTAGCTATTACCCAAAGTAGTTTTAAAAGTAGAAACTATATCAAAACTTTGAAAAACTTATTGCATTTTTAAACCAGTATAACTTCAATGTAGCTGAATTGCCGCCACTTAAATACTGCCGGGGTAAACGCTCAGAAACTTTTGTTTAAATGCAATTTCCAGTAGCACAACATCATCAACATGAAAAGCGGTTAAATGCAAATTATCGAGCCTCAACAAGGAATAAGAATTTTTTGAAGGGTTTTCCCTCCATTTTAAAAATTTTGGCTGTTGATTTTGTCTATTAAGAGACTCATCGTTCGTTGTTTGGCACGGTTAAGCATTTTACTGCAATCAACAAATATTATGTCAACAGTGGTTCTGAATTTGATTGGCTTGTTTAATTTACAAGCCCATCAAATTTCGGCGACACAGCAAAGAAATTTGCAAATTTATGTTATTCATCCAATCAGCTTTTATTTCTATTGATACGTTGAACTTCGTATAAATAACCTATCATTTTGTTATCCGTCTTACAAGAATCAGTAGCCTAATTTGCCACCGCCAGTGGGATCAAGTCTGCCACGGCCTGTGCAAAAGCATTCGACAGCAATCACCTTCCATTCTAATAAAAAAGTTCATTGATGGCATGTTAAAGTTGTTAACTCTGAGTGCTGCGTGCTCAACGGATTTGGTACGTTTTGCCGAGGCGCTTTATAAACAAACATTCGCTAAATGTCTAATAAAAAAGTTCATTGATGACATGTTAAAATTGTTAACTCTGGGTGCTGCGTGCTCAACGGACTTGGTACGTTTTGCCAAGGCGCTTTATAAACAAACATTCGCTAAATTATGCCTGGTACCGGGAGATACTTTCAAATAAAAATGCTTCTTTTTGGAAAGACCTAGATTTGACTTTCAAACCTATTGGAAAATTCAACAAACGCACAATAAAGCACTTGTCTAACGAATTAGAATTTCCGGCCAATCTGATCGACGCTAATGCTGCATTTTGTGGTCAAATTCCACGCTGATTTAGCGGTTACATCTTTAACCGGCATTTCTTTAAATTGCTGCACCCAATCATAGTTTAGGAATGTACTATTTTTCATGTTTTGTGTACCGCCGCTGATCACGATGGTGGGTCTGCAAGATCCATTACAAAGACTAAAAATGTCAAATGGCTTTTCAGTCACTCCCTGATGGTGTTTGTAAGTCGCCAGTGTTTTTGCCGGACAAAATTATGGTCCCAAAAATTCTAAACTTAACTTCTTACATGGTTTTACTTATTTGTGTGTGACAAGTTTTGAAAATCAGCATGCGATTTTTGATAATTTTTCGAAGACTATTGGGTCTGTAAAAAGCGCTAATTTTCAGCCGGGCGGGGCTTGGTTATCTGATTAAAGTATTAAAATTTAATTAAAGTTGAAGTAATAAAATTACAAGCCAAAGTGTAGCATGACAACCTAAACAATTGTATAAAGTTGCACTCTAAGAGCGGAAAAATCGTTACGATTGCACAACTCTCAAACCCTCTGCGTGGTTACACTTACAGAGAAAGTCAGTACTGTCCTTGTGAGTCGTCAGGGGGCCGTGATTCAGAAGCACACAGAATAACTGTGCTATAGTTTTTTCTCTGTTACCGCGTAGATAACCGTAAATAAACACAAAGTCCGACCACAATGCCATCATTTCCATAATGTCCTTATACAGTGTAATTTAGCGACATCTTGATTCGTTTTGTCGGTCGGAAATTCAGAGCTACAGAAAAAAGCTTTTTATTTTAGAATGAGTGTCTTTTTCTTTTAGCAAAAATGCTTATAAGACAAAAAAGCAAGTATAGCAAATGTGCTTTTATTCCGAATTTGTTGCCACACAAGGAAGATGACAAAATAAGTATTTTCACCTTCCATTTTTTATCTCAAACTAAACCTAGGTCATTTTGACTAGTCTTTGTAAGCCCGCTCATTATTTTCCCCTTTAATGCATTTACCTTTTGGCTTACAATACATCGGGAGAGTTTTTTGAACCAAGTTCAATCTTCTACTTGGATAATACAGGCTGGATTTCTTTTTAAAGCAGGAAATCAAGGCAGCGTCGCACAAATTTACCACGTTTTTGGTTTCCCTTAAAATTAGTTCGTTCCCGTAAAATTAAGGAGCAGGCACTACAAATCTCATGTACAAAGAGAAACTCCGTTGCAGTCATATAAAATCGCAGAAACTATACTTAGCGTCGTTCTTTCAAAATGACTCCTCCCTGGTTAACCTGAAATTTCTGCCCAACTTTCGAATAAATTTTATCAACCAACCATATTCTCAAGAACTTCAAATTTGTAAATGAAAATGTTGAATTTTGCAGATTAGGATCTCTCATATCACCCCAAACTTCAACTTTCCCTTTTTGAATGAAGCACATGAACCCAATTTTTCTGTCTAATTACCGTCGCTTTTTAGAACCCGGTCTATACCGAACGAGGTCTGTAGGATAAAACCGATTATGAACTGCAGTATCACTTTCAGTTTGTGGGGATCGCTTGGCCAAGTTTGAAGGATGTTCAAAGACGGTATTCTGACCGGTTTCATATTATTTTATCCATCTTGCTGGTGAAAGACTGTATAACTGACATCGTTGTTCGTGTGCAATATAACAAAGGACTGAAAGACACTGGTTGGTTTAGAACTTCTGAAACATGTTGCTTTTGCTACCGCTGAAGCTGAGCTTTGTGAGCACCGACTATGATGACTAACATCATCGCCATGAAAAAGCGATACAATAGGTTTTGTATCCAGGTACACAATGGAGGTGAAAAATTCAACTAAAACTTAGTCCGGCGAGTAGTGCAATCTGATCTTTATTCCGTGTAAGGCATAACTCTTACATGTACAGGGAACAAGGCTAAACCGTGTGTATGCATGCCTTCAAGAAGCCCAATCCAGTTTACAAACAATCCAGGTTTCCTCAACTCCAGCACTTCTTACGTGTCACCTGTTGATTAAAACATGGTAATTCAGTTGTCGACAAACGTATATTGGTGTCGTACTGCGTACTCCAGCACTCTTACGTGTCACCTGTTGATTAAAACATGGTAATTCAGTTGTCGACAAACGTATATTGGTGTCGTACTGCGTGAAAATACTCGGGACGGTAAAACTTCCACTCGCTGAGGTGTGTTTTGAACAATGAGAATAGCACCTACAGAGTTGATATATTGCACAAAAATGCTCCATAGCAATGCATTTCAATCCCAGCGGTATCATTGAGTCAGACGTGTAAGTCCAAAGGATTCAATTTCAGAAATAGAGTCAGACAGATGAAGCAGAAAAAGTATATAATACAAAGTTTGGAAATTATTCTCGATGTTATGTGATAATGTGTCAGAAGAGGTCAATATTTAGTGGTAATGCGCATAGCAAATTTTGTGTGTAAAAGGTCCAATGTGATCGCGATTTTAGTGATCAAATTCTCACCTTTATGCTGTGCACATAAGGGAGTAAAGTCGTAAACTTTACCCAAGAATGATACCCAACAGTCTTGGGCGTTATCATGAAGAATTATATCCTTTGGCGTGTAATATCGCTTTTTTGTTCTCATTCTCCACGCTTTAAAAAGCCGCGCCTCTGTCACCACAGTATTTCTTCAAGGTCAAGTTGTGAATTAAGTCGATAGGTTCTCCACTTATTTTGGAGGCCAACGCACCACTCAAAAGTAGAATGCCGTCAGATGTCCTGTACGTATAAACTGAATGCGAGATAATTCATCGAAAAAAGTTAACTGTTGGCTTCCAGGTGAGACATGCTTGATTGTTCGCAAGCACACGTGAGTACATGCCATTTGATCCACGTTTGCTGAGTTAAAGAATACTTTCTAATGGGTGGAACGAAATGATGATTGTCTATTGTCGAGGTGGAACGCTTTCCGTGGAGGTCAGCTACAGGAGTGATATGCAGCGGTACTTCCTAATTCTGCTGCGTTTTGCACACGTACCGGAAACCAGATGAGTCACCAAAACAAGCCCAAGATATGACGTGGGCTTTTTCAGTGGTTGATAAGTTGCTGCTTGTCGCTGCTTGCAAGCACTTCCTTTGTCGTTTCCCACCCGTCTTCTTTAGGGCAAAAGATGGGGATTGGCATAACCAAACCGCTGTTCAAAGTACTGCTTAGGTTAGTCTCAGTGCCCCAAAAGGGGCTGTAGTCCAATGGGTAAACATCAATACCTTCTAGGTTCCACATTGAAGAACTGAATTTAATGGAAAATGGGTGGGCATTACTCAAGTTTAGGTTCGATTGATGTGGTTCTTGGCTTCGTTAAACAATAGTGTCTGCATTTGCCACCAAAAGTCGCCTGTACGGTTGAAGTCAGGACCATGCTTCTCGGTGTTAATGTGACTCGTATTACTCGGGATGAGGAAGATTGCTTCGTTGTCCAAACCCCAGTACCTCTTCACAGTGAACGGCAACACGCTGTTGTCGTTCGTTCAACTTGGCTATGTAGGCCACCAAAAGATCCAGATCCGGATAATTGTCAGGTACTCTCATGAAAACTGCCAGCGCATAGGGTGGAGGGTTCTAATACCTCGGTAGGTCATCAAGGCAACAAAATGAGTGAAAATGGTCCAACAACCGAACCTGATGAGAGCCCGCCAGCGCACAGTTAATGTCCAACAGATTTCCAGTTAGAAGTCATGAAACTTTCACTTATTACTCTCTAAGATGACCTCAGTAATAATGAAGCAAGGCAAATGGGTCGATGGATAGATGGATTGAACACTGTTCACTTTGTGAACGAGCTCGTTGGAGGCTGTGTCCAAGTTTTATTTCTCCGAGATCTCACCGTTTAAAGGGCCCTTTGTTAAGGCAGTGGTCGAGGTAAACATTGTCCATAATGTTGATTGTGCCACATCACTTTAATATATGTGAACATACCCAGACGTTTCAAGTGTACCCCAAGTTTGCCGTTGAATAAACTTGTCCGTAATTCCGTTTTCCGACACTTACCAGCTTGTCAATTTTCGGCCGTAGGTAACTGAAAAAAGCCCTCCGGGTCCTCGCAACTTTATTTTAGGGTCGGATTTTACACTGTACCCTCCAGCAACTGCGGCGAAATCAGTGCTCTATACAGGGGATTACAAGTAGTTCTCTTGGGCGCTTCCATGCTCATTGCTGTTCATTACTGCCGCTTTTGGCAACTACAGTTTTTAACTGAACGAATCGGTCAGGTGATATCCCAGGGCTGTTTCCGTACACTCGGTCCATCCAACGCATTCTCCGAAACCCCGTGTGATAGTGAGCCACGCAATAAACATGGAACCTTCGTGGAGTGTGACTTTCCCGGGCTTGCACTCGAGCACTGCCCACAAAGATCAGCTCATTTTCTGGGAGCACTGGCCCAAAATTTCCACAAATTCTTTTACCTTCACTTAATGAGTGATGGAACAGGCAGTTGTCCACTCTATCTTGAACGTCTCAGTTTTCCGGCGATGAGAGGTCTTCCAACAGAAAGGACGGTTTATGCTATTCAGCCTGTTTCACGGGGGAAAACGTCTCCAACCAGCAACACTACGCTTGCGCAGTGCTAACCGTATCGTATGTTCATAGACCTGAATACTCCGCCTCTTACGACGATCGTTCTGAGGGCTTCACCATTTCTTATGTTTAATTTGTCAGGACGGAGAGATAGAATTGAGTGTGGTACTGGTCTCGGGGCTCCGATGACGGAACTAGAGTCGAACATTATGTACGAGTGCGTGTGTAGTTGAGGCAAACAAGCGGGTTATTCCAGGTAAAGATGTTTTGGATGCAGTGTCGTGCAACATCCGAAAACTGGATGTCCGTGGGTAACTACACATCTCACTATTCAACAGATGGGGCCATGGCGAACCAAAAAATAGCCTTCTTCGTTTTTGGAACGCAAAACACTGTATGTATTCTATAAAAAAATATTTAAAAGCCGAAAGCGTCACACTGAGAGTAGCGCTTGCCCTTTCACTACTTTCACTTCACTCAATCCGGTATGTAGCATGAGCTTCAGCGTAAATACTCCGTTGATAAATCAATGCTGCATCACGTGGCAGTCGCAACAATAACCTAGAAGTAGTTTACTGGTTCATGATCATGCGTGCCATGTCGTGGGGCCTATCTATAGTTATTTGTGTTTTATTACTGTTACCCACGAGCTCTATAAAAAAATATTTGAAAGCCGAAAGCGTCACACTGAGAGTAGCGCTTGCCCTTTCACTACTTTCACTTCACTCAATCCGGTATGTAGCATGAGCTTCAGCGTAAATACTCCGTTGATAAATCAGTGCTGCATCACGTGGCAGTCGCAACAATAACCTAGAAATAGTTTACTGGTTCATGATCATGCGTGCCATGTCGTGGGCCTGTCTATAGTTATTTGTGTTTTATTACTGTCACCCACGAGCATCCATGAAGAAAAGCTTCCCGAGCGTTAAAAGGAGGGCGTTCACATCTGACCACTTATTGTCTGGTTGGTTGGTCATCCCGATATCGCTTTTAACAGCTCCACGAATGAAGTTTCAGTGGTGGTTGGGGTTGCATCAGCTAGACCTGTCAAGACATTGTGCCGAGGACGAACGCCCACACACTATTAGCCAAGGGAGTTTAGCATCATGTTCCACAGCCACCAAGTTTATCTTCGGCTCAATTCCCCATCATGCTATTGTGCTTCTTCTAAAGACTGCGGATGAGCTCACAGATTGGTTCACAACTTCTTATCTTTATTTGCAAAAAGAAAACAAACCAAAGATTTCGCTACTGAAAGGAATAGATGAGGTTGCCAATGTGACATTACATACTATCATCGAGTATCCGGGCCTTGTCAGTCGCCTTAAAGTCTATGCGCATGAGTTCAATCTTACCGTTCTATTTAGACCAGTTGAAAACGGAAAGCTTTCATCGTGATTTTGACGATGTGGGCGGCAGCCGTAAGCCTGTTTCTACATCCTTAAACGCCGCAAGGCCACGAAATAACATGGCCATGTGTATAAGTAAACCTACGGGTCCGCCCCAGAAGCTGCATGTGTCTTCAAACCGTAGTGCGGCACAAAAGTCACTGACAATAACATCAACGGATGACTTCGACCAACAGGAGTATGTCTGCGGTATTGTGTATCAAATACGTTTCAGTCCATCTGCAGCCCCGTGCATGATCTGTGTTGTGAATGTTCCACAAACGGACATGGGAGCGAGGTGGCAAACTTGAATTAAAAAACTAAGCTTGCGGTTATTTTGAGTGGTAAGTTAGAATGATCTGATGATATAAGCTCACTCACAGGTTCAAACTGTCTCATATCCAGAGCCATTTATTGTTTATATTGTATCATTCCGCGGAGGATTTCATTGGATTGGATTAGATCAGGTAGCTGCAGTTAAAGCCCGCGGCGCTTGCCCAAAAGCCCTCTACGGCTAATGCGCACACATGTTTTTGCACACTCAATTATCCACCAAAGCCATGGCGGCGGTGAACCAACCAGCATAGCGAAACAATTGATCGAACGCTCGATGTGTGTCGTGCGTGCCATGAGGTTTACGAAACCTAAAAATAATGTTAACTCTAAAATTTTCAGTGGCATGCCGTCACTTAAGACCGTAATAGTACAGCCAGGATGAAGGCACTACCACATTTCCTTCCATAATGCAAAAGTTAATGTGGAATGCCCCATTCTGCTGCCTGTTTCGACGACCTAATCGTTACGGGCTACGGCTTTGGAATTTGTTCATTGCTCTGTGGTTATACTCACGCCAGCAATACACACCTAACTGGAGTATCAGTGCACCTACTGGATAATTGTGAAGAAATCTAAATGAAAGTTACGGGAACTGGTGCTTGAAAAGAATGATGCGGTCCATTATATATGCGATAGCTGCTTCTGTGCTTAGTAGAAAAGGCCCGGCTGACGAAAAGTTTTGGGTTGCCTTGGGTACGCTGACTCAACGGTGCAACTCCCGGAGGCTTGCACTGTGAGCTATTGAGACCGGGGATGTGCCCGAATCTCTTTTGCTTAGCTACTGAAGCCCCTTCGTCAGGAATGTGGCAGTTGGACTCCATAAGTCACCGCAACTGTGTTCCACGGATCCCGCTAAAAGTGCGTTTTTTAAGTGCATAAATTTGAAGTGCGCTTTCTGATAAGGGTAGCTAAACATTGATGACGGTCTTCGCTTCCGCCGGAATAATAGCAGTGTGTCTGTGCGAGCCGCGAATGCCAAGCTTAAGGCGCACACCCAGAATTTCCCTGAAGATTTATTTCGGAGGAGAGAAAATTTACTATGAGTATTTTTAACTGGATGGTATTTATTTGAACCCTCGATATGCGCCCACGGTCACAGTTTTGTTAGAATTTATTTCACTGTATTCGAGGTCCACAATGGGTGCGGAATTTAGTGGTTTTGCATGAGGTCCCCGTGATGTTACTGTAAAGTTTAGCGGAAGAGCCGGTTTCTTCAGGTTTTTTCTTCTGTATTGGACATCGGAATACTTTCAAGACTACATGGACGACAACTGCGTTCTGTGCATCGATGCAAATTCAACATGAAGCAGTCACTCGCGACCTGTATAGGAATGTTTCCTATGGTTGCCGCAAGCGTTAGGCCAAACAATACTAAGGCAGTGATCACAACCACTATCTTTTATGATGGGCAGCACACGCTATATCAGATGCGCGCCAAGTTTTTTCTTCACCATTATACTGAACCTCTAACAGTGCGATTGTAAGAATTAGTTGGGTGATGGGCAAAACTATCAGACAGATCAACAGAATAGTCAGCGTTTCTAAGCTCTGGCAAAAATTCAACGGATTGGGACGGTTTGTGGACCTGTGTAACAGCCCTATATTGTGTCTAGTGTGTAACAACGTTGTTAGCAATCCTCCCGCAACTCCCAGTTTTTGTGCTGGTAGTGTCTTTGTAACACAGGCCCGGTCTCATTAGAAAGCCACCAGCTGTTATCTGCGATCCATCAACACGTCCAGTTTGAATGGTTCTCCAGTGACATAGGTCCGAATTTCAGAGCTCCGTCCAGAAAAATTACCGGTTTATTCTATTTGAGATCAGCTTAAAATGGAACGCAGTTGGTTCGCAGGAAACTCTCTGGGCTTACTTAGGCGAATGATCCTTCAGGCTAATGTCAGGAGTAATTCGCTGATTCAGATCCCACGTCACGGAACGCATGAAATCTCTCGCGAGGTAATTGTGTTGACCGGTACCCATAAGCGCAGCATACAACAAGAAGTTTTGGGATAATTGTATCCATTTTTATGGCCACTCGAGTCCTCTTGAAGATGACCAATTCTTCTTACGAACCCTTGATTAATCTCCCCCCGACAGCCACATCACTCATCTCCAGTTGGTAGGTAATATTATCGCCACAGTGACATCCTAGATGGAGGCTCAGCCAGTCGGATTGAGTGTGCATTTTGCAGCGACACTGACCGAAGTCATTAAACAGAGCGCTCGGGCTCAACATGTCATTGCATCCAACAGATACTGCGCAGGCCAACTACCATCCCTCCTGGATTAGATCATCCACAACGAAAGACACTTTGTTGATCATATGATGAATAAAGCTTTGCTGAGACACAGTAAACACCGACCCGCAGTTCCATCTCTTACTGGACCGGAAATCCCGAACCTCAAGTGTGGATTCGAAACTTCTGCCGTGCAGACTTTTCAGAAACGCGCATCTTTCTTGAACAAGTTGTACTGCGACTAGCCCCACTTAAATACGACCAATGTCCAGAAAGTTCACGAGGCTGACACGATGTTTGTCCCAAAAAAGCAGCACGCAATCGAATGAGCGGCAAGCTACCTAAAAGGACTCGGCGTTTTCCATAAAAGAGGTCTCAACTTTTTTTCAGAAAGTTGACTGCAGCAGACACTGAAGACGAGCTGGTATTTCCTAACATACGGAACCGCTGCAAATAGGGAATTCCTCAAGGGAACACACGAATACAAACCACTATTTTAAACCTCGCCCTGAAAAAATCATAAACGTGCTATTCAAATACATGAGACCTCAGAAACCACAGAAACATGAGGCCACAGAAACAAGCCATCCGCGCTCTCCTTGAAAGAAAAGAAAGTAGAACCCATGGGTGACACAACAATGGTTACTGAAGTCTACAGAGTAAACCATCCAGCTCTATGCTCAGCCCCAGCGTCCTCCTACATCCAAACTTGCCAAGGCGTAAATACGAACAGCCTCTAACTAACTTGGTCTTCACGGTGGAGGACATTCGTCAACTCTTGCACAAGATCAATCCATTCTGCGCGTCGGGGGTCGATGGGGTCCATCCAAGGATCCTAAAAGAAAACGTCGTCTACACTGGCAAATCATTTCTACCTGGTGTTTCGTCAGTCGCTTGGTGAAGACCGCCTCCCCATGCTTGGAAGAAAGGTATTGTCACGTCAATCTACAAAACCGGTGACCTACTATCGCACGGCAATTACAGGCCTATAAGCCTCACTAGCGTGCCATGCAAAGTGATGGAACGTGTTCCGAAGCAAGCTATCCTAGGTCACCTTACTACCAAAAATTTGATATCTCCAGCTCGACACGGATCTTTCCCAAACGGTTCTTCGTTACAAAGGTGCTTGTGCTTATGGATAGCCCGAGCCAGGCCAAGGAGGAATCACATCGGATGCCATATTTCTCGACCTCTCAAAAGCATTTGATATGGTCCCACACGTCCGGCTGCTCCACAAACTCGAGTCTCATGTGATTCATGGGAAAATCCCTCACTGGATCGAGGCGTTCCTAACATACAGATCATTACTAGGCAATAGGCTCGACCTACTTTTCTCCAGCGCCGGTCTCCATTAGAGTTCCCCAAGGCTCAGTCCTGGGACCACTGCTGTTTCTGGTCTACGTCAACGACCTTCCAGATGTTCTTGCAAGTCCATGTCTACGACTTAAAATCCAAGATTTCCGATGCCAGTGCCTTCCAAATGGATGTAGACGCTGCAAAGCACCTTTCTGTGAATGACGAAAAGTGCGTCCGTGTCATTTGGAAGTGACTCGGTGAATGCCTTTGTCATGCACGGTGAGAAAGGAACGGAAGACATCATGGCGATAGACGCCAAAGAGGGCTCGGGTATCTGGCTCTCTTTGGACATATCCTTCTCACTGCACCATGAGAAATCGGCCCAAAACGCATTCGCCGTTTTATGATTCGGCGCACCTCGCGTGGATTCCAAATACTCTATGCGGCCGTCAGACCGCTCGTTGAATATGCCAACCAAGTTGTCTTCTGAAGACGCACGAAAGACGTAACCCGCACTGATTGTGTCCAGCGAAGTGCCACGAAACTGGTCACCAGCCTCAAATACGTGGACTAAGAAACGCGGTGGTTGACCTCTTTCCCCTAGAGCATTGTCGCCTCTGATGGGACCTAATTCTGACTTTTGCCCTGTCTGAACAAGACTTGGCCACCAGGTTTTTCACCGTTTAATCAGCAAACACAGCGGGCACATGGCAAGATCTTCAAGCTCACAGCTCAGGCAAAAATTTTTTATTGCGTGGAATAACCTTCCTTCGACAGTTGTCCACGCTCCTTCTAGAACCCAGTTCAAAGCACTACTAGAGAGTTGTTTACGCAAACCCTCACGCTGTCAAGCATACTGCCTTGCTCTGAGAGCTTAGAGAGCAGTGCTACACCCTTTTTCACTTGTGCCCTTCAGCTGAACGACAGCCGCTGTAGGACAAGAACAAAATTGGCCCGGGAAACTTGGGCAAAAGCCTCGATCTTGTGTATCGATCCTTGAATGGGCAAATTCATAGCACATTCCCGGTGTCTAACACCAACTCTCAGTTCATTTTGGGCGCGGACATAGTCCGGGTATAGAATGAAGTAAAAAGAATTCTGAAATCAGTCTAGATCGGATCATTTCCTCCAGAGCTCCGCCTCAAGCAGAATAGAGCGAATGTCTTGCAAAGCTTCAAACCGAATGTATTCACCGACCGCAAACCGAAATCTAACCGGCTTTCTCCCGTAGAAAAGTGCAGTGCGTAATTAAGGCGACAGCTTTGACATTTCCCTTCTCTCAGGGCCAAAACCTACCTTTCCGATGGTGATAGATCTGAGGCCCACTTAGGTTTTTTTTCAGAATTCAGGGGAACAGCCAAAAATTTTTACGCACGAATATATCTATTTTACCCTTTTTTCAAACCAAAATTATAGTGCGACCGACCACGAAGCTGATGGGCACACGGAAAGACAGCTGTCGCGCGTCCACCATCCACACCACCGTACCCCGCAAAAATGGCGTTGATTTCCAGTCATTTGTTGGCCTTATTTACCTGAAACGAATATGCAAAATGCTGCATATATCCTCATGTGTTAGATTCTCCTTGATGAACATCCTAAGCACGTTAGTCCGATTGCTTATATCAATACAATACTTGCACTTATAGGGTAGATGAGCGTTTGCATCACATTCCGCTGCTTCTTCGCTGATCCTGGCCTTCTCACCATGAGACAGCATATATAACACTTGAACGCTTGCACTCACGGCCCATACCGCCATCAGTTTCCTCCTAGGGGAATTTTCAACCCGTCTCTCGGGTGTAGCTTATCTATTGCCCCTAAATTTGGTCTGACAATAAAAGTATCTCATCCACTTACCTAGAAAGTCCCTCTATTTATCCCGGAACCTTTTAGAGGGGCTTTGCTCCGTTCTTCCGCTTCTGCCATTTGAGTGTTACTGGAAAATCTGGATCAACTGGAACGTCTGCTACAAGGTACGAATGAATTCGTAGAAAGCGTGTTTCATTATTCCAGTATCACAGTGATCGAGTCACAACGAGAGCTGCTTGATTGTCCAACGAACGTCCACTAACCTCTGTATCATCACCTAACTTCTTTGAATTCCGCAGGACATAGGAAAAGGCTCCAAACTTTCTTTAGAGAGAAACTTCACAAGCGAAGTTGGAAGCCACAGTTTGCCGGCGTTCTTGTAAGCGTCATCTTGATTAGTCACCAAACGCGTGCGGCAACGGCGAAAAATTGAGCAACTCTCAAAAAATAAATGTCTCGGCTAATTGCTTGTGTTTACGAGGCAAATCAAAGATATTTCGCACAAAACGAATAGCCGACTGGATGGCAGCAATCAGTCGGCATGAGGATGCACGCCCTCAGATCTTCAGAGTAGATTTTGGGGATTAGATGGCCTTAGAAATACAAAAGTGGATGCAACTGGAGGTCAGCTACCCAGACCAAGGAGTTCCCCCACGAACTGATGTCCGAGCGATAGTTAAATTACACATAAGAGAAGCTCCAGGTATTTCAGATTATCACCACATTGGAGATGCTTGGTAGTTGCTGTGTGAAACAAACTTCCTCCGACGGTTGTCCACACTCCATTCGGTACCCAGTTCAAAGGACTATTAGACGCTGTTTATGAGCCTTCGCGCTGGCAAGTTTACTGCCTCATGCTGAGAACTTATAGGGCAGTCCTGCACCCTTTTTCGCTTGTGCATTTCAGGTGAACGGCAGCCACCGAACGGCAAGAACAAATCCGACCCGAGAAACTTGGGCGAAAGCTTCTATCCTGTGTATCAATCCGTGAATCCTTATCTACGAACCTTTCATCACATCCAAGTTACAGGAAATTATGGCATTATTTGAATGTACGAACAGGCAACAAACTGTCGATGGCAAAGCCACGTAACGCAACGTAATGAAGCAGAAAGCGAATATTGGATCATTCTGGTGTTTTTTTCCAGATGGAATGTTTGTAAGACATTTTGAAGCTGATGCAGGGGCAGTCCCGAGGAACAGTCACTCAAAAGAGAACATAGAGAGGCTCAGGTGAGTTCTGTCAAGCGTATGACACTTCAAAAGCGAGTGCACTTTCTTAGATTCGACAAGTTTGTGTTCATTTGGCACAAATCTCACGAAAACCCGAGGATAGCGCCAAGCGATCAGTCCAATGAGGGGCGAAACCGAAAATGAGTTGCTCAGTGGCTCTCAACGACCATATGATTTATCCCTTCTGCTTCCTAAGTGAGCCCAAAAAATAAAAGATAATCGTTCAGCTGTAGCACTCCTTCGATGTCTAGCTGCCATGCCACCGGAAGGAAGCACGAGGGCTGGGATACTACCAGGTTGCCAAAGCCAAGACAAGAGAAGTCGAGATGCAGAGGTCGGGTTCGAACCACGGACCTTTAGATTGGTAAATTCGCGCTCTAACCACTGAGATATCTCGCCCTAGTGAAACCAAACAGAATTGTGTCATAACCCGTCTATAACCAATGATAATATAAGTAGTCCTGGTGGAAAATGTACAAAGGAAAAAGCATCTGAGATTGGTCAGATATGATTGGACGGGGCCAAAACATGCTGCACGTGGTGGGGCAGTTCCGTACATATGCTTTGATAACTCTGGAGAATTTCACGGTGGTGCCGAGGCTGGCTGTTTGATAGTTGCGTTTGAATCGCTGGTTCATGTAGTATTGGACGGTGGGTGTGGGGCAATCTGCAGCATTTTCGCAACTCCTTTCGCTCGTACAAACGCATCGACCACTTCTATCGCCGTCTTATCCGTTCATTGAGTAGACATGTGTCATTTAGTTCGAATTTTACGCGCAAGTGTTTCCTATACGTGTCAAGATACACTTTCTTTCCATGTAAGTGATTTGAATACTCGCCTACAAGTTCAAAAGTTGTAATGAAGAGCACCTGGTTATTTGATCGAAAAAAGCCGCCATTTAGCAAAGAAGTATCCCCCTAATGTGAATACTTTCGGCTTCACGTGACATATCTTCTTCATCATCATCATCATCATTGACAGCGTGATATCAACGTTCAACACCGATGCTTCACTGCCGTACTCACGGAACATAGCTTAAGAACCTCTTTTCGGTTAGACGGGGATACACCATGGGTGTGCCACTCAGTCACAACAACCTAATACATATCTCGTGGCACAGTGGTCGATCCAACGACTTTCGCGAAAAAAAACCACGGACAGCTCAGTGAGATTTTGTCTTCTGATTATGGTGACCAGCTGCCTAAAAAATCAAGAGTATTCAAGAATTTCATTCCGGAAATTCATTGTTGTCTCGGTTTGATAGAAATCGATTCAGGGGAACGGGTAGTTCATCCTCATTCTTGGACTGGTGGGATGATGCCAAGTGGGTTAAGAAAGCTCATTCATGCGAAGTAAAGTGTTACCAAATTCAACAATACATCTGGGAGACTCACCTGATCCCTAGCTGTACCTATCGTTTATGCTGTTCTTCAACTGAATGTGTTGCACCAAGCAGCGACATGTTTCAGTTGGTACAGTATTCCAGATGCCATAAACGTCGCAAATTATTAATAAGGCTGTCGAAGAGTTTTCGGCAACTTTATGGGTAGTGTGTTACGTCTGAACTTAACCTATTTAGTTCAAAAATCCTCTGGGATAAGTTTTCAACCAATAATTTAAACTCTACCCGAATCCTCATATCAGGAGACCAAAACAGTCAACGTTAGGATGAAATTGCAGAAAACAGCAGATTAGCGAAAAACGTGAAGTATGTATGTTCAAAAGAAAACAGAGCAGAAAAACAAATCAGAATGGTCTGGAGGTATGAAGTTATTCATAAACAGTTGAATATACATGCATCAAAATCAGCATAATCTTGGACAACTTTAATGGTCGCAAGTCAAGAATTAAAAAGGAAAATAAGCTCCACGATATTTGAGTGTGCCAATCACTTATTCCGTAAGGATTCATCATCTTCAAAACACATTATGATGTTTGAAAGACAGATATATCGACACACCTAACCAGGTCGCCAGATGATTATGCGGTCGGTAGTGAGTTTTGGACGAGGAGCGGAATCAACAACAGACTGAACCGGTAACCCTCTGAACTGTGGTCCATCTACCGGCAATTCTCGAACAATTTGATAAAGCGAAGGTCGCTTTTGACGAACCGCTTGGGATGCAACTGACAAACGAGATAAACCACGTAGGGATTCGCCACGTCTGAGCAGATGAACTATTTTCACAGGGCGCGATCCGGAAATAGACATTCTACGTTGGCGATCACTCATAAATCGCACGTCTGTCCGACTCCTTGATTTGAAAGGCGATTCCACGGACTTCAGATCAGTGACCGAATGGGTGTAAGAATGCCGTTGTTTAGAGACATCCAGAACAGAACGTATTCTCTGGCTGGTTAGTGAAGCACTATCAGATGAAGCAAGATCAGGCGTATGTTGGATCGGTCGGGTTAAATTGCGTGCACAATCCCACTGCTGTGGCAAAACTTTAGCTGTAGGTATCCTAACAACCCGAATCGACGCATCTTTCCTCATTGATGGATCATTAACAGTGTGGCAAATGGCTTCAGGTGCATTCGTATTCACCGATTCCGTTCCACTCATAACTACCTTCGAGTTGGACCTGAATTGGAAGGATGAGTCAGACGGGGCGTGAGTAGATTCAGATGGCCTGGATACTGAGTCCATATGGACTCCACCTGATGGGTCAGAAACCCTGATAATCGAATTTCTCCTCTGCGATTTATTACATTGTCGGCGGTCGGGTTGCTTCGTACCATTAGCACTCCTGTGCGAGGATCGACGTTTGATAGCCTGAATCTGTCGTTTCAGTGAACATTCAGGTAGTTTAACGACATCATCATCGGTGAAGAAAATCCCAGGATCATACTGCGGGCAATTAGATGTAAACCAGGAATAAGTCGAGTTAGAAACCAAAGAACTATAGGTCCCGTTAGGTTCAGAAAACAGGAAACCAAATTAAAACTGTGGGACATCTGTAAGCTGTGAGCCTATTCATTGCACCGAAAATCAAGACTACTGCGAATGGCGTCGTAGTGTAAAATTTCTGGCGACACTAGGTACCGGGAAAATTAACGGGACCTAGCAACATCATAATATTAAATAGAGATTCCGTCCTGTCAGTGAAGCCAGTCCATGCTACAAAGCCGATAAACGCTGTATAGGTGTCCCATCCTTGTTCGGAATCACCAGCAGTGCGCATCCCACGAAACTCGGAGTTTCGAGTTGTATACTTAATCGTTTGGCCAGGGATGGCTGATCAGCAGCACGATTAACTCTCATTTAGACAGGAGATAGCGCCACTCATTAGTCAATCACGAAATCACATCACATGGTCACGTACATAATAAGGGGAAAATAGGAACGAATTGCGACCGGAATGTGGTGAACTGGGTAAACCATACAAATCAGGCTTGTTGAATGGTGATATATCGCGTGTTTGATGAATTTAACTTTCTATCAGTGAAACGGCCAAGATGAGTGCAACTTAATTCCAAAGCCCCGTAATCAACGTGAAATGACAAATGAATGACGGCAGGGTTGAGCCACAAAGCCGTATACCGGAATCGATAAATTTTGTAACATCAAATCGAAGCTGGCGATTATTGGTGGTCGTTGGCTTGTTCGCTGAGCTGGACAATTTGATTGCAAACGTTTCATCACCAATCGAGGCTACATCATCAGTGCGTTATTGAGGAGCGTAGTAGTGCGTCGCGGTGGGTTGGTGATTATTGTTTAAAAACAATAAGGGTTCTATTTGTTCAGAAAGCATAATTTGAAAAAACTAATCAAGCTATCCTAGGGTGGAACAACCCACGTTCTTATCTGGTTATAAAAACGCGGTCGGAATGACTAAGATAATCATACTTGTTGTTTCTCGACAGCATCGAAGTCCAGATGGCCTTTGAAAAATTCAGAACATTGGAGCGCATCACATCCATGCAATCGTTCCTTTTGGTTTTTCTCTAACAACTTTGAGAATTGGGGAAAACAGAGAAAACGACAAGTAAGATTTGTGTCCGAGGTAAGAAGGCTGTGGTAAGTTTTGTAAGAAACAGACAAGATGCAATCTAACACATGTCAGTAAAACCTGCAATAGAATTCGGCTGGCGCAAAAGCTCACACTGCCGACAATCAGCAAGCAGCTCACACACAAGAAGAGTGAAACTCCCACCTGAGAAGTCATCACTCGAGGAGCTAGTTAACACGTGACTACGTCATGTGGTTGCGGTGACTGAAGGACGGATGGCGCTATATCCAATCGAACTTCCACTGTTGATCTGCTGCTCGTCGCCACATAAGAAAACGTCATGCTTCTTGCCAGCGTTGAGCAAGCTATCAGAATAGGTGGCTGTAGATAACACCCAACTTTACGCACACATGCACGCCAACCCGCCGACACTAACTAACAATAATTGTTTCCACGGCTAACTGAAGTTGCTTCACTTATTCCTGAAGGATAAGCCCTCAAAAATTGAAGGACCAGCGCTGCCTATATGTCACAGCCCTGTTGCCTAAACATAAAATCTCGAATATCGTGCAAGATGAAGCTCGGAGACTGCGCCTACCTAAAGAGCCCTAAGAAGGGAGAACTGTTCGCGGGCTGTTCGAGAGTTTTCAGTAACATTATGAGTGGTGCTCCATTAAGAAAATAGTACGCACTTCATTGTATTCGGTTGTCGGTAGGGAATACTTAGCGAATACAGCGCGGTTGCAGTCTTCTAATTGTTTCATTCCTCACAGCGGTCGTTCGGACAACGTTGGATTGTATCAGCCTTCGCTGGTCGATCAACATTTATTATTCTGAAGGAATAAACCCTTTCACTGATGCCATACTACTAATACATTCAACGAAAAATCTTCGGCAACCTTATGATGGACATCGAATCAAGAAAAAATTATTCGACGTCTTGAATGCCAACGCAGCTGCGAACTGAGTTAGCCTTAGTGTCTCGCGCATTCGATTGAAAACTACCGATTAAATTTGTAACTGAGCGCTTTACTCCAAAAACTCTTTTGTTTTGGTCACAAAGGTGTCAACTGAAACTGAAATTCGTTTTTACGAGTATCGCTCCGTACAACGAAGAAATCGCAACCGACAGGTCTCGATACAGCATACAGGTAAGGGACGCCATTTAAATGACCTAACTATTTCTCGCAGCCATTTCCAGTGACCAAACTAAACGCCCAGTTAGCTTGTTGCGGAAGTTTGGTAGTGTCAGGCAAAGTTGTCAGAACCTCACTTTCAACCACGATAATAAAATATTTGTATCCTGAAACACATAAAGGAAACAAAAGGTCATAGTGCCGAGGCAAAACTGATACGCATCAATGTAAAATAACGCCTGCATGGGCGATAATGGCACTCATATCTTGACAGTGCTTCCAGTTGATTGGAGCGGTAGTGCAGCAACTTGGTTACTAGTACTCACGGACGACAAAATTCGGAAAACTGACGAACCGTAAGTGTTGAATTCGTCTACGACTGGAGGATCTTTTCAAGGCAATAGGGTCGATAGACCACCTACTGATTTGTCTCATTCCGATGCGCGAACATGCTCCTTTCAATCATTTACAGCTCGATGTGACATATTCGTTCACCATGTGATATAATAAATAATACCTTAGCTCCCATAGTATAACTAATCCGAGCAGCGATCGATAGAATTAGTTCTGTTTTCAAGACTTTCGTACATGCCAGAGGATATACAATCAGGTAGTACGGTGTGTACGTGCTCCAAGCGCGGAGACATCAATGGTTGCATCACTCGTGTGTGGGTATTCAAGTCGACTTTTTCATGCCCACTTTTTCACGTTGTACGATGCTCGGTTTGATGTTGGGGGAAGGGCAATCCCAAAGATTAGGTATCCAAAAGGCGCCCGGATGCGTTTACTTCAGCAATGAAAGGATACAAAGGCGCTTTGTTTCTGACACTTTTAAGTACGGATGATTCTCTTTTCCCTACCTCACTAGAGCGTTCTTCCTTTATGGTGTATTTCTGTCCACCATGCCAAGGGTGAAGGAGAAAGATGATGATAAGAGAATTCCAGGATAACCTAACTTGATTCCAGTTCATCCAAGAGATACCTCTTCTCTTTGAAGCGTAATCAAAGTTCATAGAAATGCAATAATCGAATTCAACACCAGGTTCACAGTCTTTTACCAAGCTTGGCGACTGGATTGCATTTTACAACAGTACTCACCTGACAGATGACATTACCAAGACTTGGCTCCAAATCATCCGGAGGTTTATAAATAAGTGCATTCAAGTTACGACGCATGGTCAAGTGATCTTGCACCGGTTGGATTGGATACTCCCCACAAGAAAGTGCATGACAAAGGATACCAAGCGCCCACCAATCTACTAGATACGTGTACCCAGTTCCATTTAACATTTCCGGCGCTGCATAGGCTAGGGTTCCGCAAATGGTCCAAGTAACCGAAGTAAGTTGTTCCACTTGCTTTGAGGCCCCAAAGTCGATGAGCTTGATGTAACCTGTTTCAGTGAGCATCATGTTTTCCATCTTGAAAATGCTCCGTTTATGATGAAACAACATAGCACTACCTTTAGATCACGGTGTATAACTGACTTCGAATGTAAATAGTCTGAAGAGAACAAAGTTTGCGCGGGTCATGAGTGAGAAACTTACCAAGAGCTAGTGCAACCTGCGAAACAAGGAACCGTAGCAACGGATGTGATACGCGTAACACACGTTTCCACAAGTCGAACAGTTCACCTCCGGAAAGGTACTCCATTGCTCGACGCTGAGCTAGGAAGTATAAGGGAAAAACCTACCCAAATAAAGTTTGGTTTTACTCTGCCAGCTACCGACAAAATCAACCACAAAAGGATGATTAAGCCTACGCTGTAGATATACAGACATGAGATAACCAAATGTAAACTTACAAGGATTCTAGCCTCTTCTATGGTTTGTTTAACACATCGCCGACCCCGTTTGACTAGACTGTGTTTGTGAAACACTTTCACGGCATAGTGTAGATCTAACGTTTTATCGAAGACCTTTAGAACTGATCGATCGGAATGTTTGTCTGCATTTCCGATTACCTAGTGACAATAAAAGAAGACTAAGACAGCCCACAATTTTTACCTCGCAATCCTGTACAAATGGGACGGAGCGACTCGGAAACTCTAAAGCAAAAGGATCAACCTTCTCGCTTTTTTCGACGAATTCATTGCTATCCCTGAAATCCTATCCACAATGAAAGATCATGGCATCACGCAACTGGCAGACCTTACCCGTATTTGCTGCGGTACAGGCATAGTTCAATTAGGGGCGAAGCACGGGATTATAACTGGCATTGGGTAGGACGATCCACTGACTTGGCTAAGGAACACATAAGCTGCAACAAGGATAGAGGGTCATAAGACCGGTTTAATCTGGGGAAAATAAGATAGACAATGCTGGTTTTTAACACCATAATTTGAAATTAGAGACCTAATAACAGGTTTAAGTGGAAGGTGCGTGTTGTGACTGTGCGCTAGCTGTGTGTTGTAGGAGCTTGCTAGAGTTAAATCAACCACGTTTGATAGTCCAGGACTTGAGTGGGAAAACTTCGAAAAAATCGTTCAGCTGTAGCATGCTTTCGGTGCCTAACTGCTGTGCCATCAGAAAGAAGCTTGAGGGCTGGGATACTGACAGGTTGACCAAGCTTAGTCAGGAGAAGTCGAGATGCAGACAGTGGGTTCGAACCACGGACCTTACGGTCAGTAAGGTCGCGCTCTAAACACCGAGTTATATCTCCTCATCGCTGATGAACCAGCCGGAGTTCTATCACTGCATAAACCATCATCACCACCGACAGCATGACATCAGTGGTCAACAATGATGCTTCGCTGACGTAATTACTGCATTAGCGGTTGGTCTTCAGAGTTGTCCTAACATAAGGCATCGGCCCGACCTAAAGCTGCCACCTTGAAATGGTGGTCGGGCTTGAGGTCTGCAATGATCCCGCGGGCTACACTAGCTGGAACTTCGTTCCACAAGGTTCAACAATGTCAGGAAGGCCAAAGAGGAGCAGCCAGACCGAGAGCAGCTACACCGCGAACTACGAGTAATCGTGCTACGAGGCGGTTTGGGAGCAAAGTCACACTGTCTTCTGCGATAAGAGTGTGAACACAGTAAGGTGTTTCCCTCAGGCGACAAGCATGTCCATAGTTACGGAAGCAGCAGTGCAGCCTTCCTCCGAGGAAGAACGGGTTAGAAAAGGTCGGCCCGAAAAACCGCACAATCCGATTGCACAAAGGTCGACCGTGACTGTCAGCGCATTACCCAATACGGTCGAAATACATTCAAAACCAAAGAGCCCAGTGCCATTCAAAAGGTACCAGTTGTGCGCAGCCGCATCAGCAATGAGACAGTGTCTGTGGAGCAAAGGTGTCCCCCATAAATTCTTGACCCTCCTTAAGACGCTGTACGCCAATCCCCGTAGCCGTGTAAAGGTCTACGGGAAGCTCTATTTTGAGTTCACTACATCAATGGTGTCAGACAGGGCTGTCCTCTTTCACCTTTCCTCTTCAAATTCGTCATTGATACGATCATGGAAGACGCACTACCAGCCTCTAATGCCTGTGGGGTCGAAGTGCTCCCTGGGCCTCCGCTCACAGAAATCGAGTACGCAGA
>NW_008751657.1:3329126-3344193 GCF_000715545.1 Opisthorchis viverrini | reverse complement strand
ACCCACCCCCCAAATCATCGGTGAACGAAACTGCGGTAGCTACAACCACTGTACGAGTACGCGGTTATCACAGCTGACAATGATGGTGATGACTTGTCTAAGAATACAAAGGAACCGTTGCTGCGACCCAAGTGTTTTGACACGGATCCAAATTCTCCAGACGTCACGCGTTGGAATAATTGGTTCCGAACCTTCCAAACGTTTCTGGTCATCGCCGAATCGCCTAATCTAAAAAACCTCCAAACCTTGATCCATTTTGTGGATACACCTGCATACGTTTACATCGCTGACTATCCCGATTACGAATCTGCCATCAGTACACTTGAAAAGTTGTACATCCGTCCTAAGAACAATTTATGTTCGTCATCTTCTACAAACTTGCAAACAACACGCCAATCAATGGGTTGATCAGTTTGTTAAGAGGCTTAAATCCTTGGCTAGAAATTGTGATTTTAAGGCCACCAAAACCAAAGTGTACGCGATGCTCTGATCAACGGACTTCAGTCTGTTTCCATCAGACAAAGACTTCTGGCTCAAAATGAACTCACTCTCGATGAAGCACATGAATTGTCTAGGTCATTAGAACTGGCCAACAAACAAGCTTCATCGTACTCGCATAACCAGTCGATATCATTTTCTGCGGCTGCAGCACTTATACAGACGTCTACGATTACCCCTTCACACTCAATCTCCCCTGACTCCACACCTTATCTCTCGTTAATCAGTTCTCAGATGTTATTTTTGCGGTCGTCCCAGGCATCCACAAGAGAAACAGTTCGTAAACCACTTGATAAAAAGGGCCATTTTCAGCGTATTTGTCGATCCAAATCTGTCAAAAATTACTCAAACTGCACGAAGGATTCTGCTTTATTTTCCCTGTTGACTGCTGCAGCCCCCAAACTGTTTGTCCCGCATGGTGACCAGCATAAAAATGAACGGAATATTGCTTCAGGCCCTCATAGACACAGGGCGTTCAAGCAGTTATATATCTCCTTTGGTAGTTCGTATACATGTCTGGAAGACATATGCTGACGATTCTGTGATTATCATGACATTTACCATCATCCTCATCATTGCCAGCTGTAAGAACTGCGTACTTGTCGTACAGTGGATGTAGCTGCCAGTTTCGTCCACCGATGATTTGGAGGTGGGTTAGGGATCTGTGCATTGGAGAGCTGATAAATTGGTGCGTAAATACAACACCGTCAGTGGACTATTAGGTCTGGGGGGTTGGGAACGAAGCTATGCATTGAAGGCAATAGCTTGGATGTGCAGCGGTAGCCCAATCTAATTAGTGTATCCGCCTCCGCTGTCTCCCTCGTGCTTTGCTTTGTTCCACATACCACAACGTGCATCACGAAACAACATCGTGATATGAATACGACCTTTGGTCAACAACAGGTTCGGTGATCTCGTTAGAGGTGCAATGTGATTTCATATTGCTCTTTTTCACGTTTCGCTCGCATATATAAGGACAGAACACAGTCGACACACAGACGCGCCGCAGGGAGCAAGGAGTCAGCCAAACTCCCCAAGTCCACGGCAGTGAAGCATCAGTGTTGAACACTGATGTCATGCTGTCGATGATGATGATGATGAGTCCACGGACAAGCAAGGAACACGTGTAGCAGCTATACTACGGAGAAAACACGTTCCCCCTTTCACCAAGGGACTATCCAAACGTCATGTTGCACTCACTTTTCTACTTAGCGCAACTCACCACGGTCAACCATAATAAAAAGTATTATTAGTCCATATACCTTCTAAATTATATTGTGAGTATCAATAATCATAACCCGCGCACCAACAGATGCATGAGCCACATTGAGGGCTCGACTGCGCCATGTCTGACGACATCTATAACCACTGATGTGGCCCGCATGGAGGTCCCCATCCAGGAAGATGGCAATAACCAGCGCAGCCGAGTTTGCTGGTAATGGCTTTTGTCTTTTGCTACCAAGTCATTGTTTGACCGCCTCTGGCTCTATTCCACCATTCATGTCTTACGAAATGAACCTTCCGAAGAAGATGGCTGTACGGCTGTGAAGCGTCGGTGTTGAACACTGATATCATGCTGTCGATGATGATAATGATGATGAGGATGATGATGATGATGATGATCGAGGGTGAATAATTTCTCCCGAATACCATTCGACGTACTTCAGAATTGCTGATCCGGTGTTCCCACCAGATTCGGGAAATGCTCCGAAAACGTCGATGGTTAAACACTGAAAGTTTGTTGACGTCCTCGGGGCGCAGCGGCCAGGTTCCTGACCCGTATAGTAATATGGAGCGCACCGCATCATTGTAAACTCGACCCTTGACGGATAATTTGATGTCACGCCTACGCCACAGGTGACGTAGGTTCACAAAAGCTGCTCTGGCCTTCCCAATCCGGATGGCAATATCATCTTTCGCTAGACCACTGAGACTGACACAGCTACCCATGTTAACAAATTTGTCTACCACCTCGATCGGTTCATCCACGAGCATGAGGCTAGGGTTCGAGCCCACCCAGTCTTGCTGTAGCACTTCACACTTTGCAGGTGTGAAGCGCATGCCGAACCGTGAGGTAGAATTATTTAGATTATTTAATATTGTTTGCATTACCACGAGGTCAGATCCTAGAAGAGCTGTGTCGTCTGCGTACTCGATTTCTGTGAGCGGAGGCCCAGGGAGCACTTCGACCCCACAGGCATTAGAGGCTGGTAGTGCGTCTTCCATGATCGTATCAATGACGAATTTGAAGAGGAAAGGTGAAAGAGGACAGCCCTGTCTGACACCATTGATGTAGTGAACTCAAAATAGAGCTTCCCGTAGACCTTTACACGGCTACGGGGATTGGCGTACAGCGTCTTAAGGAGGGTCAAGAATTTATGGGGGACACCTTTGCTCCACAAACAATGCCATAGTGCCGGCGGTCAACAGAGTCAAAGGACGCCGCAAGCAGTGTCGCTGTTCGAGAATCTGTAGGAGAGTGAAGATATGATCGATGCAATCTCTTGCGGGACGAAACCCTGCTTGGTTTTCACGGATCTGCCTCTCTCTGTGTTCAGTCAAGCTTCGAAGGATAAGGCCAGAGGGAACCTTCGATGCCACAGCTAACAGGCAGATGTCACGGTGGTTTTCACACAGCGCCCGCGTGCCCTTTTTAAAGATAGGGGTAATTGTCGACATGCCCCATTCTGCAGGCACTTTCTCTTCATCCCATATAGCACCAATAAGCTTTGTCAGATGGGTCACCAGGGATTTTCCGCCCTCTTTGAAGAGGGCTGGATGTAGACCGTCCGGTCCTGGCACCTTCTCACGTTTCAGTAAGGATATTTCCTACCTTGTTTCTTCTCCCGACGGCCGATCAAGGTTTACATCCCATTCGTCCGAATGCATTATCTCCACAGGCTGTGTTGCAGGAGGCCGGCTGAACTGCTCTTCGAAGTGTTTGGCCCATCTCTCCAGTCGACGTTTTTGCAAGTGAATTAATGAGTCATCTATTTCAATTATCGTTACGCTGACCGTTGATTTCTTAGGGCCAGTCGATCGCATCAGTTGATACAGGAAATGGCTGTTTCCCGTAGCAAAAGCCTTCTCCATCTCCCGAGCTTTCGATTTCCACTACAGCACTCGGTCTTTCTTCAGAATCTTCACTATTTGGCATTTGAGGGGTTTGCGTGCGCCGTCGAACCTGTTGCCTGCTAGTATGGCTTTCCTGGCATCAATCATGTACAGCGATCTCGACGACATTCAGTGGTTTCGTGGTCGAATTGAAGAATTCGGGCAGGCAGCACTGAATGCCACTAACATAGCTCTTTCACATTTTGCCACGCTTCATCCACACGTTCACTGCCACCACAGTGCTGTTTTACTGTGGAGAGTTTTTGGGCTAGCTCAGTTCTTCGAAGGAGAGAAACGAACTGTCAGGCGTGCGCGCACCATGGCGTGATCGGAATCAAGTGGTGTGCCCCAGAAAGAACGGCAGTCTTGAATTTTGGCTCTCCACCGGTGGCTGATGGCCACGTGGTCCAACTGGGTCCACGGTTGCCTTGTAGTTGACGGCCGCCAGGTTACGCGGTGCGAATGTTTATGTTGAAAGTTCGACTTGCCAGAAACAGTTCGTGATCAGGACACAGCTGAAGGAGTTGATCTTCGTTGTCTGCGCGGCGAGCATCCACTCCGAATCGACCACCCAAAAGCGATTCCAAGGAGCTCAGATGACCTACTTAGACATTCAAATCGCCTGCAAGGATCACAATGTCAGTGCCTTTTGCCTGACGAATGAGCCCGGATAGCTCTCGATAGAAGGTATCCTTCTCCGCATCAGAACTGCAGTCCGTTGGGGCATAAGCCGACACGACAAACAGGTACCGCTTTTTATGCCGAGAAGCATTGAGCTTGATTGAACTGGATAACCGGACGGCGCAAAGACGACTGTTCACTGGGATCCAATCCGGCAAAGCGCGTTCAGCTTTGGGACTGAGCGCAACTCCCACGCTATACATTCCACGAGTCATCGCTTCTGGGTCACCGGACACATGGAAGAAGAAATGTGAAGAAGCTGGGTACATCCTTGGCGTTCTGGGATGCATAATCAGGTTTGGGTCTTGTATGCGTGTTTCGGACAACACATATCGATTTTAAGGGAGTATAAGGTCTCAGCAAGCATCGCCTGTTTGCCAATTTGACATAGAGTACGGACGCTTAAAGCTCCTACATAGAAAGGATTTCGTGGGTTTAGAACGGTTGTTTTGTTTACTGTTAGTCGGAAGCGAGGAGCATAAGACCCTTCGGTCAGGTAACTGACAATAAAAATAACCCAGTGACGTTTGCTTTTGTGGTGGAAAGGGGTTGGGAAGGGACATCGGTGGACGCCGAACTGCGCGGGCAACTGATACTTCCCGGTTGCCCAGGCCGAGAGGGGTTTGGTTGAGGTAACCTTTAACTCAAAAGTCTGACCCACGAGGCAGTGGAAGAATGTAGGGTTTTGTTCGGGGACCCTGGCCGGAGCCGATGACTCAATAGTCTGACCTGCTCGGCTGCAGGCGGTTGGCTTAACCTGAGGGCGCAAGGAATAGGGCATTACTGTCTCATTCCTGATACGGCTGCGCACGGCAGGTGCCCTTTGAGCAGCACCGTGCTCTTTGGTTTTGAAAGTATTTCGACCGTATAGGATAATGCACCGGGGGTCACGGTCAACCGTGGAGCAGTCGGAGAGTGAGGTTTGTCTGGCCAACCTTTTATAACCCGTTGTTCCTCGGAGGAAGCCAGCTGCCTCCATAAATATGGACATGCTGGTCACCTGAGAGAAATATGTTACTGCCCTCACACTCCTGTCGCAGAATACAGTTCCACTTAACCTCCAGACCGCCTCGTAACACGATTACTCATAGTACGGGGTCTCGCTGCTCTTTATCTGACTGCTTCCTTTTGGCCTTCCTGACATTGTTGAGCCTTGTGGAACGAAATTCCAATCAAATTATTGGTGTTACTCAAACTATATGCTGACGTGCTGCTAAGCCACGATTTCCATAGTCCACATAACAGTTGAAATCACATTCGGTGGGAACCCATGTTCATTCGCCCCCTGCGTTCTAACTGCTGCTATTGTTGAATCACGTCTTTTGTGCTAACCTCTTACCCGATTGCAAGCCTATCGCCATAAAATCATGGGGTTATAACAGTTCACCCTATCTGGAGTTAACCGACTATTGGATGGAGGTATGATTGAACCTTCGAATTCTTCCTGGAGGGCTCAAGTACTGGTCACGAAAAGTTCAAAACACAAAAGACGCATGGTAGTCGACTGATACACACACCTAAACGCTTATCCGTTACTGCGACTGGATAAAATGATCGAAGAAATTTCCAGGCATGCTGTCTTGGGGGCGAGATGGCCCAAGTGGTTAGAGCGCGAATTTACTGACCAGAAGGTCCGTGATTTGAACCCGACCTCTGCCTCTCGACTCCCCTATCTAGGCTTGGGCAACCTGGCAGTATCCCATCCCCCGTGCAGCCTTCGGGTGGTATAGCAGTTAGGCACCGGAAGGGTGCTACAGCTGAGCGATTTTTTATAAAGTTCCAATCAATGAGAAAGACAAACCGTATACGGCTTTTGAAGCATGCGGGTAGCTGTTTCAGTTCCGTCGTATTCCTTTCGGTGATACCAATGGGAGTGGCGTGCTCCCAGCGTACTATTGACCATTTAATCAGGTCTGAGAACTGAAGTGGTAGATACGCTTGCATCAACAACGTCACTATTTGTGGGACTACCAGCGTGAGCATGACCAGAACCTCAAATCTTTCTATGAAGTAATAAAAAATATGGATTACGCTTAACTACAAGAAATTCATCATAGCAGCAAAACAAATATGCGTTCTCGTCTATGAGGTCTCCGAAGGAATTATCAAACCAGATGTTGAACGAGTGAGCCATATTCGTCAACTCCCTCATCCACATGACGCTAAATCCCAATAACGAGTTGTTGGTATGTTTGCTTACTATTCGTAGTGGATACCATACTTCTCTGACAAAATCAGCGTGCATTTCAGAAGTAGGACTTTTCCCTTACCGGAGCGTGTGCATCAGCCGTTAGAAAATTTAAAGAAGAGAACTCTACGGTTGCAAAAGCCGGCTACAACGCACCCTTGGTTGTCGAGACGGGCGACTCAGACATAGCCATTGCTGGACATCTGACTCAGAACGGCCGACAAGTAGCCTTCTTTTCTAGAACACTGATACCAAGCATTGAAAAAGAGGCATACGCCATCCTTGAATCTATCCGTAAATTAAAGCATTATCTCATCGGTAAGCACTTCAAGCTTATCACTGAGCAGTGATGGGTTTCCTTTATGCATGGTGTGCCGCAGAAAAAGACAAAAAACGACAAAATCCAGCAATGGAAAATGGAACTCTCCGCTTTTAGTTACAATGTCAGCTACAAACTTGGGAAGGACAATCTGGTGGCCGACACCCTGTCGTGTAACCTATGCACCAATATGATCGGCAATGATAAACGAAAAGAAATTCATGATTTTTTGTGCAATCCCAGAAACACTCGAATGCATCACTCTATTCTTTCCAAAAACTTGCCGTTTTTCCTCCGAGATGTCAAAGACATTACCACAAAATGTGTGGTTTGTGTCGCCATCAAACCGTAATTTTTAAAAAACCCTCCCGCTACGCTCATCAAAGCGACTCAACCATTCGAAAGAATTAGCGTCGATTTTAAGGGACCTCTGCTTTCTGTTGCTTGAAACTGGTATCTCCTTACCATTGTTGACGAGTTTTCCCGTTTCTCACTTTCCTTTTCCTGCGCAGATACATGTGCATCTACCATTGTTTAATGTCTATGTGAATTATTCTATTTATTTAGTACGCCCGCATAAGTACATTCGAATCGTGGCTCCTCATTCATATCTGACGAACTGTCCACATCACTGCAGAGGAGTTTGCACCAGAGAACAACTGCTTATAATCCTCAATGGAACGGGCAAGTCGAAAGCCTCAATGGGGCACTCTAGAACGCAATCTAGCCCAGATTCAAGACAGAAGGCCTTCAAATCTGTCACTTGGAGTTTGCTTTATCAGATGCTCTCCACTCTATACGGTTCCTTCTCTGCGTCTCCACTAATGCCACTCCACATGAACGAATGTTTGAACGTCGGTCATCCTGTGGTTTGTTTATACCAACTCGGTTAACTATTCCAGGACCTGCCTTACTGAAAAAAATTGACCATGGCACAAAGTATGAACCGGTCGTTCACGAAGTCGGACTTATAAACTGAAATCTATATTACGCCCATGGTCGCTTTCAGGGAGGAAGAGAAGGCACTGTATCCGTTCGCCATCTCGCTCCTTGTGATGATCGCATACACGTCCATGAGTTAACGCGTACCTCATTCGGTGAAGGCAATGGCGTTCATACACCCCCTCTGTCTGACTTGCAGGCGCTTCCGCTCAATAACATTTGGGATAATACTGAGTATCCATCAGTCTCACCCTCGTGTCCGGGGCGATGCACCTGCATCTCCAAATACACATGACCCTGGCATCTCTTATTTAGCCAGGATCCAGCAGCGTACGTGGCCCTACATTTTAAGAAACCTACCACACTTATCATCACCTCTTAGTAGGTTTTTACAGTCATTAACTCAGCACCTTTGTCCGAGTTACCCTTCTCTACACACAATCCAACGGCCCAGGTGGATGCCACGAGTATCCTTTGTGTTTAGATTGCCGTTTCGTTCAGCACCTTGTCCGAGTTACCCTTCCCTACACTAAATCCAACGGCCCAGGTGGATGCCACGAGTATCCTTTGTGTTTAGATTGCCGTTTCGTATTAACTATGCTTTCGCCTTGACTTTCAGCTCATGTACGCCTATTCTTAGAGAAGTAAAGTGCTATTCATTCTACGCTATTCAGTCTTGTTCTCGCGCCCAATCAGAATCGGTATTCCGTCTAAAGCAATACGTTTGAAAGGTATGGATAAAACCATGGCCAAAACCTGAATAACTTCGACACGGCAAAACATCACGGTCAACATTCAGTGAATCAAAACGTTGGCTGACATTCAAACCAGTCAAACTGCTTGCCTACGATGTGCCCATGGGGCATAAAAGCCGGTACAGAACGCAAAAAGCCATTCGCGAGGTTACCTATTCTTAAAGACTTGGAATCGGAACATTGGGCAGCTGGTAGGTTCGCTCGCTACTCCCAGTAGACATCTCACTTTTCAGGGAGGATAAACCCACAGGATAAATCCACAATGAAAAGCTTTCCCACCTCTGGCTCTGTCCTCAGAGTCTTTCGGAGGCTAAAAGATGAACTCGAAGGTCGTTTGCTAATTAATGTTGAACCAGGCGTGCCACCCGCGGTAGAAAAAGACGCTTACGGGATTAGCATTGGTGCGACAATGAATCAGAGCAAAAGACCCACTGAATTTTTTCATGGACATGGAAACAAAGCATTCACCTATGGAGGAAGAAGCCTATGGGGCAATAAGAGTCGTTCGGAAACGGCACTATCTCCTTGGGAATCACTTCAAACCCGTCAATGACCAAATCTTGGACGCTTTTATTTATGATGACAAGCGACAGGTGAAATTGGGAGCGACGAAATTCAGCGCCGTCAAATGGAACTTTCTAATGCGACTATGAAGCAGTGTATCGACCATGGAAGAGAAACAACAGAACAATCGTTCACCCTTTAGGGGAGAGATGGCTTGAGTGATTAGAGCGCGAATTTACTGACCGGGAGGTCTGTGGTTCCAACCAAACTTATGTATCTCAACTTCTCCTGTCTAGGTTTGGGCAACCTGACTGTATCCCAAACCTCGTGCTTCCTTCGTGTAGCATGGCAGCTGGGCATCGAAAGGGTCCCACAGCTGAACGGTTGTTATCTAACATCATTTTGGTGTTTACCCGTCATACCACCCGAAGAAAAATGGAGGACTGAGATACGGGAAGGTTGTCCAGTTCTAGCCAGCAGTCAGTATGGCGGGGCCGGGTTCGAAAACAGAGACCCTCTGGTCAGGAAATCTGTGCTTTGTTCATTGAGCTATCTCAAGCCCAGAGGAGTGCCATGGAAAGAGGATCAAAAGCCCGACAACCCATCACGCGGTATTTGTAGTGTCTTGTCTCGTAAGATTGACTCGAGCTACCTACATGGCTCGCTATGCCATTCGGGCATCACACGACTAATGAATTTTGTGCCTGCTCGAGACCTACTATTTTCGTCGGAAGAGTTTAGAAGTGTTACCACAAAGTGGCCTATCTATTCCGAGGTTGGGCCTCGATTTTATAGCCACCTGACACGAAGCTCCTAAAAGCCACAACCCTATGGAGGATTGTGCACCGGTTTTAAAGGACCACCCCTTCCGTCACATGAGAATTGCTTGCTTCCCTCTGTGGTTGATGAGTCTTCGCAGTATCCATTTGATCTTCCTTGTACGGATATGGAGTAAGCTGTAATCGGTTGTTTCTACTAACTCGCACATTCAGTTATATTTATCTTCTATGAAGGCGAGAATTCTTTCGAGGCTTGCAAACTGTAGAACTTCTTCCACAATAAAAAAAGATTGCCACTAGTCCAACTACAGCGTACACTACTCCAGGAAATAGTCAGGAATATCGGAAACGGCACTATCTCCTTGGGAATCACTTCAAACCCGTCAATGACCAAATCTTGGACGCTTTTATTTATGATGACAAGCGACAGGTGAAATTGGGAGCGACGAAATTCAGCGCCGTCAAATGGAACTTTCTAATGCGACTATGAAGCAGTGTATCGACCATGGAAGAGAAACAACAGAACAATCGTTCACCCTTTAGGGGAGAGATGGCTTGAGTGATTAGAGCGCGAATTTACTGACCGGGAGGTCTGTGGTTCCAACCAAACTTATGTATCTCAACTTCTCCTGTCTAGGTTTGGGCAACCTGACTGTATCCCAAACCTCGTGCTTCCTTCGTGTAGCATGGCAGCTGGGCATCGAAAGGGTCCCACAGCTGAACGGTTGTTATCTAACATCATTTTGGTGTTTACCCGTCATACCACCCGAAGAAAAATGGAGGACTGAGATACGGGAAGGTTGTCCAGTTCTAGCCAGCAGTCAGTATGGCGGGGCCGGGTTCGAAAACAGAGACCCTCTGGTCAGGAAATCTGTGCTTTGTTCATTGAGCTATCTCAAGCCCAGAGGAGTGCCATGGAAAGAGGATCAAAAGCCCGACAACCCATCACGCGGTATTTGTAGTGTCTTGTCTCGTAAGATTGACTCGAGCTACCTACATGGCTCGCTATGCCATTCGGGCATCACACGACTAATGAATTTTGTGCCTGCTCGAGACCTACTATTTTCGTCGGAAGAGTTTAGAAGTGTTACCACAAAGTGGCCTATCTATTCCGAGGTTGGGCCTCGATTTTATAGCCACCTGACACGAAGCTCCTAAAAGCCACAACCCTATGGAGGATTGTGCACCGGTTTTAAAGGACCACCCCTTCCGTCACATGAGAATTGCTTGCTTCCCTCTGTGGTTGATGAGTCTTCGCAGTATCCATTTGATCTTCCTTGTACGGATATGGAGTAAGCTGTAATCGGTTGTTTCTACTAACTCGCACATTCAGTTATATTTATCTTCTATGAAGGCGAGAATTCTTTCGAGGCTTGCAAACTGTAGAACTTCTTCCACAATAAAAAAAGATTGCCACTAGTCCAACTACAGCGTACACTACTCCAGGAAATAGTCAGGAATACCGGCTGATGGGTACATTATGAAAAAGACCATTAGAAACGAGAGTCCGCTGTATTCAGTTAAGTCTCCCGTCAAGACGAAAGCTATCATTTTCCAGATTTGGGTTTGAGCCACACCTTACGGTTAACAAATTTGAACCCTAACTATAAGCTACCTCAAGTGCAACTCAGATAAATTTCGGACCTGAGACCTGCTGGCTAAAATTCTGAACACAACCGTTGGGTCATAGGCGACTACCCCACTGCGAAGGCATAAGTTGCCAATGACAGTTGTCCAAGTGACATAGAAGAGTCCAAGGTCTATGGGGTCAGTGTGACTAAGTGGAATTTCATACGTGGCCTCTTTCACTGAGTTCCTCGTTCGTCAGGACGAGATCGATGGGGGTGGAGTGTTGGAACCTCGGCAGGTGGTTGGTTAGACAAGTGGACTGGGTTTAACAGTTTGCCCTTGAAGGCGGACCCGTGAAATACTTGGTCTGGGAGTAAAGGGCAATGAAGTCGCCCAAAAGTCAACGAATTACCTGGGCTAGTTGTAGCCCGAAGGGTAAACAATACAAAATCGTCCTGATATACGTTGTTGGAAGGGTAATATGGAACCGTTACGAGACACGTTCCCGATGACAACAGACTGTAAAGGATGATACGAACTATTTCTGGGGAAGTACAGCCCGGCAGCCCATACGGTGTGTGCTTCGGTGGTGATGGATCACGCCGTCTTTTTGCCTGGCCTGTCGGGTCTAACACACTTTTTCCTCACTCTCTGACCAACCAATTAATAACTCCCCTTTTGTAAGCCCAGTACATAGGACTGATAACCCCGTTCGTATTGCATCGGTTTTCCGTGCAACATCTGCTCGCCACACGGTGTCGACATCCTCAGTTATCTCAAAATCAATCTTCAAGCCCCGTAGCCCAGTCTATCCGGCCGCCTTCAATGTCCGCGCTCGAAAGCAAGCAAGACAAGCTCCTTTTTCCTCTCACACTGGACTCGCTTGGCATTGATGTGTGCTGTGTCTGAGAAATAACAATTCAAGATGCAAGCACACTGATAGAGCTGACTGCCTCACCGGTGTCCACTCGTTTCCGGCTGCCTATGGTGATCCAAAGGCTGTTGCGGCGGGATGTGAGGGGTCCGTATCGTCCCAAGTCACCGGGCGGAATTATCCTTGCGTGACTGGATATTTGTTGATAGTCGCCTCTGTGCGGTTCGTCTGGCAACGTCTGTGAAGGAGTTTCACAAGCGGCAAGTTGATAGATGACTGTTTATCGTGTCTGCCTACACCCCAACTGATTGTAGCTCCGACGCCGTCAAAGACAGCTTTTATGACGCCCTAAATGCCCTGCTGCGGCCAGCTAAAAGCTCAGACATCGTGGTAGTTGCCGGAGATATCAATGCATAAGTGGACAGGCTTGGCGTACCTGAGACTCAATTAGGTGGACGAGATGGCGAGGTGGGGGCGAGATGACCCAAGTGGTCAGAGCGCGAATCTACTGTCAGGTGGGTCCGTGGTTCGAACCCGGCCTCTACCTTTCGACTTCCCCTGTCTAGGATTGGGCAACCTGGCAGCATCCTAGCCCTCGTGCTTCCTTCGGGCGGCATGGTAGTTAGGCACCGAAAGGGTACTACAGTTGAACGGTTTTCATTTTCATCCCCGAATCTCAAGGCACATGTATATCGAGCTACAGTGCATGGCTGTGAGACTTTTCGAGCAGCGGAAATGAGACGTCTTCAGGTGTCCGGCAGTCGTTGTCTCAAAACCATAGCTTCTGTGGGTTGGTGTCAGTGAATCCGTAACGAGGCAATTAGAAAGCGAATTTTCGGTTGTGCAACGGGTACTTCCACTGGAGAATGTGCCCAGCACCAGAAGCTGCGTTGGTTGGGACATGTGTTGCGCAGCCGAACCATCGTTTGCCGAAGAGAGTGCTGTTCTCCATGCCCAACTCAGAGTGGCGTAAACAGAGAGGTGGCCAACCCTTGACTTGGCAGAGAAGTATGAAGGAGATCACGAAACGCTTGGGTGCTGTCAGTGCTACTCGTCTTCCAGGATGGGGACCGTGTGATCTTCACTGTGTCTGATTAGAGACACTACAAGATGTGGCTGCCAACCGATGTTAGTGGCGTTATTGTTCAGTTTCTATCCGCATTGGCCGAATGAGTATCTGGAGGTGTAAGCGCCTCGGTAGTAAGCTAGCACTGAGTCCCTTCCCCGTCCACCATAAGGCTTTCAAATAAATCATAGCGGTACGGTAGCGAAGCATCGATGTTGAACACTGATGTTATGCCACGGGTATACCAGTAGCTTCGTGGAACGGTGGGATAAGCTTTGGCGTAGCGGATGGCATGTTGGTGGTTCGGAGCCGGCGGCCGTCACCGGCTTCCCTTCGACTTTCTCCGTTAGCTCTTTCCTACACGGGTACTACCGCCTTCGCTGACAGTCATATACAGCACAAAAATATGATTGACTGGCACGAAGGCAACTTAAAGTTCCGTGAGCGGAAAGTCTTGGGTATGTATGGATATGAGCCGGGCTACCATCGGTCGATGAGTGGACGAGTCGACCAGTTGATGAGTGATGTGCGCCCGTGCGTTCGGTCCCTGCAAGCGCAACCACCGCACAGATTGGAGGTTGTTTCATTGCAGCGGCCACAGCATTTTACGTCCTCTGAAGTAGAAACGGGGTGTCAGGACGCGCCCAGACATGGAAGAAGTACATGTGCAGAGAGTGACGCATCCCCAAGGTCACCATCGGTATGACACGTCCGGAAAGTAGGTCAGTTGGCGGCTCACATCAAACATGGCTTAGCAACATACGACCAGCGCAGTGGGCCTGAGATTGTTCATGACCGGAACATCGCCATTGGCTGTACGGAGAGGACAAGTGAACGACCACATTTTGCCATTTAGTCATCCTATATATTACGCAGACGCTCTGTATGTTTTGTCCTGGCGATACAGCCGCGTGCCGAGTTCTCTGTCTCCTCCCTATCGATAGTCTGGCAGGCTCAGTGCAGGCGTAACCCATAGACGGCTACCAACGATACAACACGGAGCAGCATATAAAAACTTCCGTGGTTGTCCCAGTAACACCACACGTTTGCTACCCTCGAAGATAACGTGACCGATGGGTGCGGCCGTTTTTGCATCGGCATAGATATTTCTAGTCCTGTTTACCCTACCCTTGCTACTCGCTCAACGACCTTCGAGGTCAGTCCCAGACCTACATCGCCCCAGTCATCATCATCATCGACAGCATGACATCAGTGTTCAACACCGATGCTTCGCTGCCATACCAACCGAAGGAAGCATGCGGGCTAGGATACTGTTAGTTTCCCCAAGCCTAGACAGGGGAATTCGAGAGACAGAGGTCGGGTTCGAACCACGGACTTCCTGATCAGCAAATAAGCGACCTGACCACTTGAGCCATCTCGACCCATACTGAGCGTCGAGGCCCGGAGATTGATTTCGAGACACCTGAGGATGTTGGCCCCATGTGACGAGCAGATATCGCACGCAAAAAAAAAACGATACAAGACGAACGGAGTCATCAATCCTAAGTGCTGGGCCTACAAGGTGAGAGTCGTTATTGGGGTTGTGAGATGGAGAAGAAAGAGTATGTTAAAAGAGAGGAGAGAGGCGTCAGTAGTAGCCGGTTTTCGCTTAACTGCCCTGCTGTATGCAGCAGTAAGGCGACCCGGCTGATGGCACCACGCGACGGCCGATGTGGCATGAGAATATTGTTAGTTGTGTAGGTCATGGTTGTTAGAGGGCTGGGATACTGCCAGGGCGCCCACACCTAGACAGGAGGACGATTAGGGTCCCCAACCAA
>NW_008751657.1:3321929-3325831 GCF_000715545.1 Opisthorchis viverrini | reverse complement strand
TTACTTTCTACGGAACAAGTCGCCATACATGTTCCAACCCCCAACCTGGAGGGCCAGGAGACTGTGTTCGTCAGACCTCTAACCATTGACCAACCTGGTATGAGAGACTCTGTGAGTGTCGCGGGACACTCTCCAGTATAGCTCAATGGATCGCTGAGGTGCGCAAACCGTCACACCACGGTAAGGTCCAGTCTCTTCGTGACGGCATCGCCCCAGATACTCTTCCATCTAATAATTACGGAGCTACCTGCCTACTGACGCCACATATTCTTCTTCTCAGACGTCCTTTGAATTACGGTTTCACTGACACGTGTTGTTTCCCGGAGGTACCCCCACTCACATATGGGACGAAAAGCGCCAGCTTAATCATTCAGTCGTCACACAATGTAAGCAATGAAACAATGCGAGCAACTGTTCACGAATTCTCCATGGAGTTCACAGTGTGCACATGCGATCACATGGGGCCGCCTAAAGTTCATTGAATGGAAGTTGAACTGCTTACGAGGGTTTTGATACGTCACTCAACGGCATCCTGCAACAAATTTCACGTTTCTTCGTTTTGAGAGCCGAGTGTCTTGCTTCGTAAACGGCGACGCAGCTGGTTTTCCGTATTTTAGAATCAGAATATGAAGCGTGAGGCGTCTCTGGACGGAGATTTAGATGACATTTATGAAGCCCGGATAATTTGGTTACATCTGTCTCTATTTGGAGTCAGGTCGGGATTGAAGTCCAAAGGACAAACCTGTGCCAAAGTTTGCTTCTTGACCCCCACGGGAGATATCCTCTATTGCAGTAGGTTTCAATGGGTTTGGTGTTCCAGATAGAACGCAGCATTTGGTATGGTAGTTGAATTAGTGGCAGTTGAATTAGTTGCGCAAGGTGTCCAAAACAATCCTTAAGACGGCTATTTGGTCACTTAAATGAGAGGCTCTCGTATTCTGAAGCCATTGGCACCCGCAGGGCATTCGCCTGGAAGGTATGACGGGAAGCTGTTGACAAATATTTTGAAAATTGTCTGGTCAAGGGCCGCTTGTTTTGGAACCCCGTCGGTGGGGTTTGAGTTGCCATGAATTTTGACGTTGATTTTGTTGTCAAAAAAGGAACGGTTACTCGATTCAAACACTGCATGAAATTCCTGGAAAGGTTTGTTGAGTATCGAAAGCTGTGTTAAAATCGACCAACACCGCACGGTGTTCACCATCGGTCACTTTCGCATACTACCCTTTGGCAAAAGCTAGGTTCGAAAATCCTTGCTGTCCTTCGCTTGTTTGCAAAATGTCCCAGCGCTCGTCAGATACAACTCCATATCAATCCTCAGGCGGTAGGCTCACCGGTCAAGTTATCTGAGTAGTCCTTCGGTCCCCTTGTACAGTGCCTTCACTGAAGCTTTCACTGAAGCTTTCATTTCTCCACTGAACTGCAATATTTTATGCAATGTTTAAGAATTTCTTGAGGATAGGAATGGGTCCGTTTAGCTGCAGGCCGTACGTCCGTGTGTGCACCCAACGTCGACGAGAATAAATCATCCGCACATGGATGATAATATCAGCAACGCAATTCCTTGAATTATGGAGATCGCATCCTGCCAACATGATCCAGTTGGTCGCTGACAGATCTTGGTCCGTTCCGCATGCTAGATATTCCTTTTAGGATTTGTGGATACCATTAGCATCTACCTGAGCCAGTGTACTAGGTGGTCGCTTGTTGTAGTAGGTTCTTTGAAATCCATGTCGCCGACTAGAAGTGAGTACATGGGATGCTCATCTTATTTCAGCCTAGTTGGGTTCTGGGGACGAAATAACCCAACTGGTTTGAGCGAATCTACTGACCAGAATGTCCGTGGTTCGAACCCGACCTCCGCCTCTCGACTCCCCTATCTAGGCTTGAGCAACCTGACAGTATCCCTCGTGCAACCTTCGGGTGGTATGGCAGTTAGGCACCGAAAGGGTGCTACAGCTGAACGACTTTTTATGGATATGTAGTTACGTTTGAAACGAGATTTCATAAAAACACAAACGTCAACTTTCTGCCAAACGTTGTATCGCCGGAGGAATGTGCTTTCGCCGATCACACGCTGTAGTACGGTGCTGAAACTCGATCGAACTGCTTGATGTAATGCACGAGCTCGAGAACACTGAGGACTAAGCGGCTGCCCAGGTTTTCTCTGAACAACGCGGTAACGTTCACTGCGTATCCTTCAGCAGAGACAGGGGCAATTGGAACAACCTATTGTTTAGGCGAGGAATCCATAACGATCGAATGTGCATCACAGGCACCCGCGGACACTCATATGGAGCAGGTCCACCAACGGAAATGGGTGATCAGCCCATATATTTGAAGGAAGACAAATACTGAGAGCGTGTTTAGTATTGTAAATCAAACGAGAAAAAACACTTGGAATTTTGGACAGAAATGAGAAGACAAAAGGTGTGGTAATAGTGATCTCCCAAAACTTTTATTGAGAGAAGTCGTGTGGCTGGTCACAATTAGGTTGTGTGAAGAAAGAGGTTGGACTTTTCAAGTCGGGGATACGCTCTATAATGCTAAGTTCACGAATTCGCCTTATGAATGTCAAATTGTACAAATTTTACGCGGAGAAAAGCGGATCTTTTGGAATAAATTCTCCAAAGTGTTTCGGACTATTTTATCGCTTTCTTCGGCAACCCGTCATTGCTTGATTTGTGCATTTCGCTCTTGGCATGCACCCAAATGCAGTCGCAATGCGCGCGCTTCCTGACTTGTGCACAACTAACCAATCAGAATGCTGACTTGTGCATGAATCCCACGCCTCTAGCCGTAGTATACGGTGCCTGTCAATTGATTGATTTATGTGTAAGTATTGGTGATGTACAACCTTGCTTATTGGGCTCTGGCTCATGAGCTTTGTTTCCGTTTTCCATCCATAGAAACAGTCGTGAACACCTGTCCTCGGAGGATCACTGTCCCCTGGTGCTTCCATAGCGTAAATATTACAATAACCTGGTGAACAGCTGACTGTAGCGTGAGATGTAAGGAAGTCAGCGGAATTCGGCGTTCGCGAGGATGCAGTGACAGCACACGCCAGTTCTGAAATGTGCAGATATAGAGATTGGTATTACTGAATCTACATGACACACAAAGCGCGTTCGCACAGCTTGGGTGACACAGGAGTGATAATCGTGCGTAGCAGCAAGACGCGTGTATTGGGGCCGAAACTGAAACGCAGGGTCGTGGGACACAAAAAAGTTCAAGGTCATTCGGGGGAGGTGCACAAGTGGGCTAATCCTTCCTGTTCGTCGCTCGTGATGGCTCGTCCGTGGCACCTGCAAAACAGGGAGACGAAGGTACGCATAAGGTCATATGATTTTTTGAACGCAGCTCTTCACAATTATCAGTACTCCTTTCTGCAGGAAAACAGACCTTGTTCTGTATCGCTTGAGGATCGGAAGTCGATTCCTTCCCAAGCTAAACACGAACAAGTATTTCTCAGCGAATGCCTTTGTGATGCATGCATGGAAAGGACGAGGAAACATCATGAGGATAGATGCCAAAAAGGATTTGGGTATCTGGGTCTCTTCAAACTTGTCTTTCTCACTGCACCATGGGAAATCGGCCCAAAGGCATTCGCCATTTCACGGATGATCCGACGCACCTTCTCCCGTATTACTCGCATGGACTTCAAAATACTCTATGGGGCCTACGTCAGACCGCTCCTGGAATACGCCAACCAAGTTGTCTACTCAGGACGCACGAAAGACGTCATCCTCATTGAACGTGTCCAGCGGGCCGCTACGCGATTGGTTGCCGGCCTCAGATCCGTGGACTACGAAACGCGTCTCCCGACGCTTGATCTCTTTCCCCTGGAGTACCGTCGCCTCCGAGGGGACCTAATTCTTACCTACGCCCTGTTTGAACAAAGCTTG
>NW_008751657.1:3320481-3321799 GCF_000715545.1 Opisthorchis viverrini | reverse complement strand
GAGCATACTGCTCCGCGCTGAGAACATGAAGAGCAGTGCTACACCCTTTTTTCACTTGTGCCTTTCAGGTGAACGACAGCCACTTACCGAGAGGAACAAAACCGACCCGGGAAACTTGGGCAATAGCCTTGATCCTGTGTATCAATCCGTGAATCCGTGAATCGACAAGGACAAGCAGACAGCGGTACGTGAACACCAACATCTCAAGTTTTGGGCTCACGCGCTAAGCTGGAGTACTGACCAACCGCCTCCCGTAGCTAATTGGTAGGGCAGAGTTGGTTGCTTGCGCTGTCGACTGAGCTAGCATAACCTGGAGGCATAACCTCAAGGAACGGTTTCGGGAAATCCGCGTTGGGCTGGAGATATCAAATTGTTGGAAGTAAGGTGATCCAAGGTAGTTCGCTTCAGTATGCATTAAATCCCCGTGTACGGCACGCTAGTGAGGTTTATAGGCACATAACTGCCGGGCGATAGTCGGTCACAAGTTTCGTAGATTGGCGTGACAACCGTTTCCTTCCGAGCTTCTTTCAGGCGACTGAGGAAAGATCACACATAAATGGTTTGCCGGTGTAGACGACGTTTCCTTCAGGATACTTGAATGGACCTTGTCGGGGCTCTACGCGTGGAACGGGTTGTTCTTGCGCAGGAGTTGAAGAATGTCCTTCACCGTAAAGACCGATTTGCTTAGAGGATGTTCATATTTACACCTTGACGAGATTGGATGTGAAGAACACACTGTGGCTGAATATAGAACTGCAAAGTGCTCTTTGTGAACCTCTTTGTGAACCCTCAAGGATAACGCGGATCGCTTGTTTCAGCAGCTATCTCTCGTGTAATTGAACGGTACATTTCTGTTTTTCTGGGTGAGGCTCAGAATGGCGGCTTGTTTTCATACGTTCCACTGGCGGATTCCTGATTGACAGTGGTTCCAAATATAAGTAAATGCCAGCTCGGCTTCTGCGTCTTCTGTAGCCATCTTTTTCTAAAAAAGTTGAGATCTCATTTCCAGCTGCGTGCTTTTCTTGGACGAACATCGCGTCAGCCTCGTGAAGTTTCTGTACAATGGTGCCATATAAGTGTTCCACTGGTGCAGGTCCTAGTTTAACTCGTTCAATAAAGACGCGCATTCCCAAAAGGTCTGCACGGCAGAAGTATCGAATCCACCTTTGAGGTTCGGGGTTTCTGGTTGAATAGTGGATGAAATTGCAGGTCAGTGGTTGCTGTGTCCCAGTGGAGCGTTCATTGGTACCTGATCAACGAAGTGTCTTTTGTTAGTGATGGCCGAATCCAGGAGGGATGATAGTTGGCCTGCGCGTAT
>NW_008751657.1:3312439-3317474 GCF_000715545.1 Opisthorchis viverrini | reverse complement strand
AAATTTCTCAAAGAAAGCCACTTCCGAAGCCATAGCAGACGAGGTTCAAAGCCGAATGTGCGACAATAATTTTCAGAAGAGATCGATTGAAACAAATCGCAAAAAAATGACGACAGATGAGGGGGTTTTCAGTCTACGCATATATGCAAAAAGTGCAACATTTTGACGTTAAAGTTTTTATTTCGCCCGCAGGGGGTTTGCAGAAAAATCCATTGTGCGTCAAGCCGCTGGCCTGTTGAACGACTTCAATCAGCGCCGCTGCAAAAGGTCCGCCTCATTCGACGCGCTGGAGATACATCCAGGGGGCCTCTGGGGCGTTGAAGTCACCTACCAGCAGGAGATGAGTGAAGTGGTAGTTGGAGGAGAGTTGCCCAAGTATTTGTATGAGGAATTGGCCATCTTCAGGTGAACGCGAAGGGCTACGGTAGACCACACCGAGAAGGAGAGAATCGGACCCGCGCAGTGTGATTTGGATCCACAGTGCATCGCAAACATTTGCAGTTGTTTCAGAGAGGACAATCGGGGTTAGTAAGGCCACATGTTGGTACAAAGTAACCCCACAAGCCCCTCTCATCGTTTTGAATCAGCTCGAAAAACGGAGTAGCCGTCTATCAAGATTTCTGCGTCAGAGATATCTGGTGTGAGTCGAGTCTCTGAGTGAATTATGGACGGCTGTCAAGGCAAGCGACTGTTAAATATCGCAAAGTATGTCGAAAGGGCTAGGGCAGTTTGTAAAAGAGCTCCTACCAAAGCTAAGAATTTTGCACCGGATAATGTAAAATTTTAGCATCGTTTTTCGTTCCACTGGTAAAAAGTTCCCAGCGGTGGGTGAGCGCGGCGTAACGAGACAGAATTTGGAGTACTTCTTCGACCACGAGCGTCGTTCCTTCATAGAACTGAAGTTCATTTTGAAGAGATACCAGCAAGAAAGGTGAAAATTTTATGCCCATCTACATAGTTCATCGACATGCGAGAATGAACGAAACTCTCAGGAAGCAGTATCAGTTTGTTGGTTGCCCATTCATAATATGCTTTTTGTGCAGTCCAATCAGCACGCATCCGCACCCGAGTGCAGAACATGTGTAGAAATTTTTTGACGCGTTCTGTGCCGTTGATGAGCTTTTAATTACACAGGAACCAACAAGCCCAGGGGCCCCTTTGTTCGTCTTTTACTGATGCAAAATGCAATACTCCACATTTCCGCTTCCCTGCGGAATTTAGTCGGTCGGCTGATTCGTTATTCGACGATTGGCGGGAAGCTTTGTGCTCGACAACCGTCGTGTTCCTGCAGATTAGTTTTGCCGTACCATGAAATGCTTTCCGCCTGCCACGTTTACGTGTAAAAAATTAGGCGCGAGCTGTCTTTGTCTTCAGGGCCTGCTCAGAGCAACCGCTTACAGTAAAATACTTCGGGTTGTCGCATGAGTGACGGTTTTGTTGCTCAACAGATGTGGGTATCCACTGTACTTACAGTAGTGCTTCATTAGCAACCAGGTGACGACTTCCAGATATAACGGACTTCACTGCCTAAGGGTTTATACGAGGCCATTCGTTGAGGCACTGGTGATTGCCGGTATCGTTAATCCTTGTCACCGATACTTTGGAACCAGAAAACCATGTGACACTTCATTCCCTGGAGAAACCTTTCTTCACTATAAACGACACCAACTGTTGATGCAGGAGAAAAACTCATCCCTGATCATTCAGCACACCATGGTCGATTGCAATCAGTTTGTTCCACCTTTTATGTTGCTTATCAGCGGTTCATTTTTGAACCATCGACTTCGGCATCGAAACATTTTGACAGCTGTACTTCGGATGGACTAAAATACGCTCACCTCCACCGGGTTTAACCTTTCAATTTAACGAGCCGATGAGATTTTTCCTGTTCCTTCCGAAAGACACATTCGTCTTTTTGAAGACTGCCGTCGATGGTACATGCGTCATACACATGGACGCACGCGCGCTCACACCCATGGCAGGAGGTGAGCCATACATCCTAAGCCCACGAACAATTACGGAATACGCGAAGTAGCTACACCAGCGAGAAAACATGTTCTGCATCCGAACTCTCAGTCGGGTACCCTCAACGGGTGTCCTCAAAGCAATAAGACGATTTCGACTTATTTAACTTTCCGCTTGTGTTTATTTTATCGAGATGCGCCTAGCTGATTTGGTCATCATTCTACAAAGAACACTTTCAGCATTTGTCACCTAAATATCAGGCTTATTTCATTACAACCAGAGCACTAACAAAGCCAGTTCTTACTTCTGATATTCGGGATCGTCATACTCACGCATGACTCTTAGTTGCGACTAGGAAAAATCAACTTTATGGACTTGCATCAACCCTCGTTCCCAGTTGAGGCTCTGCTGCATAATCTCCGCTTTCATCAGTCATCCTTCCGTTGTTATAATAAATTTTGGTAACAACAAGCTAATTAATCCGCACCAGTTTACGTCCGATGTAGACACCAAGCTGAAGGACACCATGTTGAAAGACGTCGTCGAAGTTCACCACATTACCACAGTCCGCCATTCATGTGTTGCTTGCGACAGTCTCACCAGGGCTTAAAGCAAGTGAAGGGAAATATTGCATGCTAAGCTGTGACTATTGTTTGTTATGTCTGCTTGAGTCTCCAACCTGCTATACCTGGCTGCTATTCCCGCTCCAGTGCCCACCGCCAGAATAAGGCTCGGCGGTAAGAAACTCATCAGTTTTATTGCGAACTAACGAGCGTGAGAGCGTGAGTGCAAAAGTACAACGGCCCCAGGCTATTTTATTCGTGGGAGGCTGTCTGATCTTGTTTCAAGGCTGTCTTACGCTGCCCGACTTTGAGGCAAGGCTGTCGCGCGCTGCACACTGAGGGGGCGTTGTCTGTCTGGTCAGCGTCTGGTGGAGCTGAGGTTCTCAGTAGTTTTCCGGCATCGAGTGGTTACTTTCAGGAATCTAGGCTTCCTGATTTTTTTCGCAGAAGAATGTGCACTCCATTGCATTACATACATTTCCATCCATAACACTCACTTAGGAAGTGTTTCAATTTGCGTAGTGAAAAGAAGGAGCAGCACCACATAGGTTTCCCTCTGGCGGAGAAACTGATTTCCTACATCAGTGACCGTTTGCCACGTAATAAAACGTAACTTGAAGCGGTTCTATCATCTTTAGTTGAGCTTGATACTGTCTCAGTCCCAACTTGGCAATACTGGCATTTTTGTTGAGCAGTTTGGGGGTGTTGAAGAGTGATATGTGATCGCCAAATATCTGCGACAATGTTCTGATCGTTTCAACAAAAGTTGGGATCCCACGGAAGCTTGGGAAGAATGAGGTATGTACACAGTTGCTGCACCGGTGTACGATTTTTCTCAGCTATTATCTGATTTTTCATCCGCTATCGAACTAAAAAAATCAGTACTGAGCATGTCTTTATACTGCTTGGATCAGGAGTTAAAAGTGTGACCAGAAAGTGGGTCGAATATAAACTCCGTGTTTGAGGATGCGGTTGCATCAGCTAGAGACACAGAAGACTCACTGGCACTGGTTGTTTGAGCCTGGATATGCAGTCTCTGAACAGTGGTTCATTGGGCTTCATTTCCGCTTCTTCGAACTGCTGTTGCTGCACTTAAAAGGCTAGTCGTATATAAAGTTTAGATAACGACAACGTTTTGGAAATTCTGACGCCTTCAGGATTCGACACTGTTAACCATTCGACTGGCTGTTAGGTCCAGACTTTTGGCCAATCAGAGCTCGCTTGACGCTTGGGCCAGCCGCGTGCGGGATAGGGTTATTGGCCGAATCAGAGCCCAATTGCGAGTGGTAAGTCGGAATTCCGCCTAACAGTCGTGTCCCTTAAGCTGCCTAGGTCCAGCTAAAAGTTCCAGATATAAATATTCAGGTATCTGGTGGTTCAGAGACTTGGCTCACACCAGATGTCTCTCACGCACGCATCTCGATAGACGGTTACTCTATTTTTCGAGCAGACTCAAAACGAGGGACGGCTGGTGGGGTTGCTCTGTACTTACATGCCACCCTACCAATCCCGATTGTCCTCTCTGACACCACCCCTGCACCCTTTTGCGATTCACTGTGGGTTTAAATCCCGCTNATACACTGTGGGTCTAAGTCCCGCTGCGCGGGTCCGATTCTCTCCTTCTCGGTGTGGTCCACCGTAGCCCCTCGAGTCCACCTGAAGATGACCAATTCCTCATACAAATCCTTGAGCGTTTTTTTCACATTTTTTCACCACATTACCAACTACTTCGGGCGTTCCACGCTCAAAATAGCCCGTTGATGGGAGTCTTTCGCCTGCCGACAAGCCTCCACACGACAACAGCTCTACTTCCTCCATGAAAGCTGATGCTATTACCACAACCTCGAAAACAATTCATCCTTAGTCCGTCCCTGCACGATAAATAACTCATTTTTGAATGTATAGTTATACATACCGTGTAAGACACCGGGGATTATAAATAAAAAAGCGTCACACCTTATGCAAAGACGGAGGACGACTGAAACAAACACATAAAAACGCCGTTGCAGTGCATGTAAGCCAAATTAAGGTTCTATTTATAATTAAAATCCTACGCAGCCTTTCATGATCTCCTCATAGGTAACAAAAATGAGGAATGGAAAAGTTGTGGTGATAGTGATATTCCTCCATGAATGCCTGCAGAAACACGTCCTTCCACGTAGCGTAACCTACCGACCACCAATAAACCATCCACAAACTTGGATAATAGTCAGACAGAATGGCCGACGAATGGTCAGACTCATGATTACAGACGCTCACAACCGCATTAGGAAATACGAGAGAATAACCAAACGAACATAGGGAGGCCTGCTTGAGGACAATAGGACCAGCTCTCATAGAGCAACTCAGCATGGCGGTAGAACGAAGAGTTTCATCTACTGCTAAAAACAAGAAGGTTCATCTAGATGGCAAATTCTCAAGGCTGATTAGGAACCAGGAGTTCGAAAGTAATCACAATGAAGCATGGATAAGGAATTTATCCAAAAGGCAACTGACGGTAGCTGAAG
>NW_008751657.1:3308467-3312119 GCF_000715545.1 Opisthorchis viverrini | reverse complement strand
CGTCCCAGCCATCGCACGCAACAAACCACTCAACGTGCTTTCCGGCAAAGAAAAAGAAGCAATGAACAAGTTGAAGAGGGATGAAAACATCGTGATTCTACCGGCAGACAAGGGACGCCTAACGGGGATCATGGACAAACCGGACTACATCAATAAAGCAAAGGCACTACTTAACGATACGACTACGTACCGCTGCTTAGAACGCGACCAAAGCAAGCAGCTAGCAAACCAAATCAATAAGAACTGAAAGCAACTTCAAGATCTCCACAAGATTACAAAAGAGGAATATTGGAGAATGAGAGCTCGTGATTCGGCCACTCCCCGCTTCTACGGACTCCTGAAGGTACACAAAGAATCAATACCTCTCCGGCCAATTGTATCACTTCCTGGAACAGCGACCTACAATCTTTCGAAAGATTGAAGCATCTCATTAGTGGGTCTCAACACTCAATCAACAATGCGGGACAATTTTTGGAGAAACTAAAACACGTAAGCATCGATCAGGACGAAATAATGGTCTCATTTGATGTGAGCTCACTATTCACGTCTGTGGACCTGGATTCGGCTAAGACAACTGTGGCCGAATTATTGGACAACAACGGCACGCCAACTGGATCACTGGAGAAAGAAGACCTCTGCAGATTACTCGACTTATGCCTGATCACACATTTCGAGTTCAACGGAGAATATTATGAACAACTACGAGGGGCACCAATGGGATCGCCAATTTCAGAATTCATTGCCGAAGTCACAATGCAAAAGTTGGAACAAATTGGGTTGCCCGATATAAATCCCAAAATATGGATCCGTTACGTGGACGATACATTTGTGATCATCAAAAGGAGCGAACTGCAACGAGTGAGCCAACTGTTAAACAACGTTTTCGACGACATCAAATTCACAACCGAGGAAGAAAACAACGGAAAACTGGCGTTCCTGGACATCCTCATCACTAGATTGCCGAACGGACAACTACAAACTGAGGTCTTTAGAAAGGCGACACATACGGACCAAATCCTCAGCTACCACAGCAACCATCCAAATTGCCACAAACGAAGCTGCATTCGGACGCTTTTCAAGCGGATCGAGACACACTGCAGTACAACAGAATCCAAGATCAAAGAAGAAAAGCGCCTATACAAATTGTTTCAGAAAAATGGATACCCGAGGAATTTCATCTGGAGAACACTCAGGAAGCCAAATACGATCGATGCAACAGGACAAACTGCAAGCAAACGTGTCACACTTCCGTACATCAAGAACACCGCTGAAATGACGGCAAGGCTCCTACGACAGCACAATACAATGGTCGCCTACAAGCCTGCGAATACTCTGCGGAGGACACTATCAAGACCAAAGGGGAAGTTAGATCCAATGGCGAAGAACAATGTCATATACAGGATCCAATGCAAGGACTGCGACAAACGGTACGTAGGACAAACAGGAAGGAAGCTCTCCACCAGAATACACGAACACAAACTAGCCACTAAAAGACACGATCAATTCTCCCTCATCTCCGCACACAAAGACCAAGAAGGACACGAGTTCGACTGGAACGGCGTTCGCATACTGGCTCAAGCAAGAACGAAACGAGAACGCGAATTTATGGAGACGTGGTACTCCACCGAAGAAGCCATCAACAAACACATTGAAATTGATCCCATTTACCAGCCACTAAGAGCGAGAGAACGCCAAAACCACAGAACTTAGAGCCGCGAAAGCGACCATACGAGGAACCCATACAAGAAGCAAGAAAGCGTCATTCAAACGGACACATCAATTGGATTGGAGGAGGCGCCCAATCAAAGCACCAAATCAACCGGCGGACGCAGGGACATTAACCGCCACGGTGGAGGAAATAGGGCGGTACAAGCAACCAATCAAACTCGAGAACGGCAGACCACAACGCAATGCGAATCAAGGCCAGAGAGAACAAGCTACTAAAATTAGAAGCCGTTGGGATAACCAATCAACACAAAGGAACACAGACCACAACGCAACAAGGATCACAAACGGACCAATAGATTCACTAGACTCGTTACACTTCAGGTAGCCAATCACGTCAGAAGATAACAGATAGCCTTTGACTGCTATATAAACACACGCAGGCAAGGAAGAAGTACTCACCCAACCGCGCACTGATGATGTCTCCTCGTATGGTGACGAAAAGTTTGCAAGCCAATTGCCAAGCTCGGCGAACAGATCAGCAGCCATCTGATCAACAACCAATCCTTGAGCAACTCTTCTCCAACTACCGCTTCACTCATCTCCTGCTGGTAGGTGGCTTCAACACCCCAAAGGCCTCCTAGATGTATCTCCAGCGCGTCGAATCAGGCGGACATTTTGCAGCGTTCAACAGAGCACTTGGACTCAACATCTCGTTGTACCCACCAGATACGCGCAGGCCAACTACAATCCCTCCTGGATTTGGTCATCACTAACAAAAGACATTTCGTTGATCAGGTACCAATTAACGCCCCACTGGGACATAGCGACTACTGTGTGCTGACCTTTGGTTTCATCTGCTATTAGGCCAGAAATCCCAAACCTCAAACGTGGTTTCGACACTTCTGCCGTGAAGACTTCTCAGGAATGCGCATCTTTCTTGAACAAGTCACACTGAGACCAGCTCCAGTGGAAGGACTAAATAGGACCATTGTCCAAAAAGTTCGCGAGGCTGACGCGATGTTTGTCCCAAAATAACGGCACGCGCTCGGATGAACCGCAGGCTGCCAAAAAGGATTCGGCGACTGTGGAAAAAAGATCCCAACTCTTTTTCAAAAAGTTGACTACAGGGGATACAGAAGATGAGCTGACATTTCGCAAAATGCGGAACCGCTGTAAATCAGAAATCCGCAAATGGAACATACGAAAACAAGCCACCATTCTGTACCTCGCTCGAAGAAACAAAAACGTCCTGTTCACATACATGAGACATCGCCGCAGGAACAAGCCATCCGCGTTCTCCTTGAGGGACAGAATCGGAGAACCGAAGAATGACCCGACAGTAGTATCTGAGGTTTATAGAGAACACTATGCCTGTCTATACTCAGCCCCAGCGTCTTCGTCACATCCACTCTTGTCAAGGCGGAACTATGAACAGCCTCTAATCGACTTGGTCTTCACGGTGGAGGACATTCGTCAACTCTTGCACCAGATCAACCCATTCTGCGCGTTGGGGCCCGACGAGATCCATCCAAGGATCCTGAAAGAAACGTCCTCCACACTGGCAAATCATTTGCACCTGGTGTTTCGTCAGTCGCTTGACGAAGGCCGCCTTCCCTCTGCGATTGTCACGCCAATCTACAAAACTGGTGACCGACTGTCGCCTGGCAGCTACAGGCCTATAAGCCTCACTAGCGTGCCGTGCAAGGTGATGGAACGCATTCTGAAGCGAGCCATCCTGGACCACCTTACTTCCAGCAACCTGATATCTCCAGATCAACACGGATTTCTCCCACACCGCTCTTGCGTGACAAACATGCTCGTGTTTATGGACAGCTTAACTCAAGCTAAGGACGAAGGACTCATATCAGATGCCATATTTTTTGACTTCTCAAAAGCATTTGATAGGGTCCCACACGTCCCGCTGCTCCACAAACTCGAGTCTTACGGGATTCAAGGGAAAATCCTTCGCTGGATCAAGGCGTTC
>NW_008751657.1:3289208-3307996 GCF_000715545.1 Opisthorchis viverrini | reverse complement strand
AGGAAACATCATGAGGATAGATGCCAAAAAGGATTTGGGTATCTGGGTCTCTTCAAACTTGTCTTTCTCACTGCACCATGAGAAATCGGCCCAAAGGCATTCGCCATTTCACGGATGATCCGACGCACCTTCTCCCGTATTACTCGCATGGACTTCAAAATACTCTATGGGGCCTACGTCAGACCGCTCCTGGAATACGCCAACCAAGTTGTCTACTCAGGACGCACGAAAGACGTCATCCTCATTGAACGTGTCCAGCAAGCTGCCACGAGAATGGTTGTCGGCCTCAAATCCGTGGACTGCGAAACGCGTCTCGCGATGCTCGATCTCTTTCCCCTGGAGTACCGTTGCCTCCCAGGGGACCTAATTCTTACTTATGCCCTGTTTGAACAAAGCTTGGCAAACAGGTTTTTTACCGTTGACCCAGCAAACACACGGCGGGGACATAGTAAGAAAATTTTCAAGCTCAAAGCACACACATTCATTGGAAAAATTTTTCTCTCATTTCGGGTAGTAGGTGCGTGGAATAACCTTCCTCCGACGTTTGTTCACGCTCCTTCTAGAACCCAGTTTAAAGCACTATTAGACACTTATTCATGCGAATCCTCGCGCTGGCGAGCATACTGCTCCGCGCTGAGAACATGAAGAGCAGTGCTACACCCTTTTTTCACTTGTGCCTTTCAGGTGAACGACAGCCACTTACCGAGAGGAACAAAACCGACCCGGGAAACTTGGGCAATAGCCTTGATCCTGTGTATCAGTCCGTGACGTAGTGACTCGTGTTGTCTACGATGTGGGGGTTACACTCAGCCCCCAGGTTGAAAGTGCTTTACTTGACTGGATTCCATCTACAGTCGGCTTTGCGCTGTGCGGTTTTCTGTTCAAGCTAAGATCAACGCCTGTTGATGTATTAAACGGTGTTAATTTGTCATGTCAGCTCTCCCCTGACGGGCTGCAGTTCTGATTTTAAGAAGGACGGGTTTTATCGAGATCTGTTGTGATTGCTTCGGTTAGCAGGCAGAACGGATATAATGATATTAGCTGGTGATATTAATGCCAAAATTGGCCAATTAAGTTCGAAAGAAGCACAATTAGATGGTTGAGTTGGAGTTAAGGCTCAACGTATGGACAGTAGGGAGCAATTTCTTACGTTGTGTGCTGACCATCTGTTCCAGATCAGTGCAAACCTTCTGCATGAACACCCACGTCGAATTATTTGGAGGCCACTAACCACAAGATGGGCTTGAACTCGGACTAGGTCGCCATCAGTTGCAGATTGTTGTTCCTTATGGAGTAGGCAGGTTGACTCTGGTCATACCATCGTGCGGGCCCGGTTATCACTTCACCTTCCGTCTGATTCCGGTTGTCGAAGCAGAGCAACTCAGGTCATCAATTTCGACAGTAGCTCAAGGATATCGAGTTGATCTGCCTAGGAAGCTACTGGAAATGAACTGTCATGCGGATGAGTAAGGTTGAATGGGATTGGGTTAAAGAATCTATGATCTCAGCTTTCAAGTGTTTGTTCGAGTCATCTGACTCAACTAATTGAATACTGGATATCGTCGAGATCAGTAGGTCGTATGAGGGTGGGATGGATCATTGTTTAGATGGTGAGCTTACTGACCGGAAGGTCCGTGGTTCAAACCCGATCTCTGCATGTCGACTTCTCTAAGCTTGGGCGACCTGGCGATATCCCAAACCTTGTGCTTCCTTCAAGTGGCAGAGCTTTCTAGTATGGCATTTAGGCTCTGAAAGGGTGTTACAGCTGAACGGTTGCTTTCCTTTCTTCAATGGTACACGTGTGCCTCTCGACTTCCCCTGTCTAGGCTTGGGCGGCCTGGCAGTATCCCAGCCCTCGTGTTTCCTTCGTGTGGCATGGCAGCTAGGCTAGCTGGAGCTGAACGATTTTTTTTCGTGTCAAAGCTACTGCCCTCAGTACTTAGCTACCCAGTTCCTGAACTGACCAAGGACGGCTATATGTCCCACACTCTTCCGCTTCCCGGTGCTCGACCCAATTTGCCTGTGGTACACTTATGGCTGAGAATTTGATTGCCTTATTCAAATACGGAGAATCCGTAACGAGGCAATTAGAAAGCGAATTTTCGGTTGTGCAACGGGTACTTCCACTGGAGAATGTGCCCAGCACCAGAAGCTGCGTTGGTTGGGACATGTGTTGCGTAGCTGAACCATCGTTTGCCGAAGAGAGTGCTGTTCTCCATGCCCAACTCAGAGTGGCGTAAACAGAGAGGTGGCCAACCCTTGACTTGGCAGAGAAGTATGAAGGAGATCACGAAACGCTTGGGTGCTGTCGGTGCTACTCGCCTTCCCGGATGGGGACCATGTGACCTTCACTGTGCCTGATTAGAGACACTACAAGTTGTGGCTGCCAACCGATGTTAGTGGCGTTATTGTTCAGTTTCTATCCGGATTGGCCGAATGAGTATCTGGAGGTGTAAGCGCCTTGGTAGTAAGCTAACACTGAGTCCCTTCCCCGTCCACCTTTATTCTTTTCTTCACCATAAGGCTTTCAAATAAATCATAGCGGTACGGTAGCGAGGCATCGATGTTGAACAGTGATGTCATGCTTTCGATGGTCGTGATTATGATTATGTACCATTCGTCCTTTGCCTTCCTTCCCGACTGATCTTTTCTCTTACGACAATTAGTTTTGTCATAGCATTTGCTTAAAACTGCGGGGAGAAACCAATAACAGCACACTTTCTTCTGTGTTTCAGTAATCGGGTCTTGCTCCGTCACTCGAATATTTTCGGGATAATTCTGTGCCGTTCTTGTGCCATTTGAATCACTGTCGCTCATGCGTAAGTCTGCATATTTTTGGGTTGATCTCATTCATTTGTAGAACCACCGTGTGATCCACCTCCGCCCTATAGCCCACAAGGCTACTCAGCTGCCTATCCCCAAGCCCCACCGCGACCCCCCCTGCAGTACCCAGCGCAATATGTTCGGCCGTATCCAACCCAGCCTGCAATGACATACACAAACGTCGGAACAGTTCCTTACCCATTGTCCCAACCTATTGGTCATGGTCCGGTTCCTGTTCAAGGCTGCCAATTTGACGGAGGCGCGCGTTTCTCACCACAGTGCCCGCCCACAATTCCAGTTAGTTCTCCGATGTCACTGCGTTTTTCCATGTAACCTTGGCTGCCCAGTTGGGCTTATAACATAGTGATTCAGTTTTTAGCATTTGGAGATGGTGAAGAAATTGTTTCCTCGTAACCAGTGTTAATGGAGAGATGACCAGTCATTGCTACTCTTGTTAGTGTGCAGATTGAGGTCGTTTCAATTGTGGCTGTCGATGTGATGGAGGGTCTATACTAACCAATCGGGAGTAGTTTTTTTTCTGTCTACCGATTTCTGTGGTTCATCCATGGATTCATAGGAGGAATGACGGTCACTTACTTAAGTGTCTGATGAAACTGACCTTCATACTTTGCCGTCCTGTGTCCATTAGGACGTTTCCACATGGAAGGGCTAAGCTGATCTTGTTAATGCTCTAACGGAATCCGAAAACTAGTTATACGAACGAGAGAACGGGGAGCATTAACAATGTCCGCTTGTTGAGTAAAATTATTACAATAGATATATATGCAAACAAGGGACTTATCGTTTTGCAGGTACAGTTTGATAAATCCTGTTGTAAATCCGGATGCAAGTTTCCTGTCTTCTTCGCTGTTGTAACAGCCGCACGTAGTCCTGGATATCCGTGAGTGAAGCGCCGTAAAGTCCTGAGTGGCTCTGCTCCGAGCTGGGCGACGTGCGAAGCTCTGTTGAGTTGTGTCGTGTTGCTGTGCTGGCATCCCATTTGTAGGACGTTTGCGTGTGTGTGGGTGTCAGCACATGACTTTGCTACCGTATCAGACGGTAGACAGTCGATATCGGATGTGTATCGTGGTTTGTACTATTAGGGAAAAAACGAGGTCTTGGGATGAAGGGCTTGACTGTGAGCTGTGTAGTCAAGTTAGTCACGATTGTAGCGTGATTTGTGAGTGCAAGGAAAAAAAAATAAATCTCGTGATCCGGCGAGTGGCGGTGACCTGTACAATCATGTACGTGGCGAAAGGGTAGCTACAATCTCTGAAATGTTTGCTGCGCTCATGTTCGAAAAAAATGGCCACTTATATTGTCATCACTTTCTGACTTATTGTACCTGAAATACTTCGTACATAAAACATTCGGTTTGTCCAGGCATCCGTAACTCCCAGTAAACACGCCACTGGTAGCTATCGGCAAATATGGGTGGAACGTTACGCTTGCCTACAGCGGCTACGGTCAGCTAAAGGTTGCAAATCAAAAAAATTTTGTAGCACAGCTCTGATACCTTTTCCCAAGTTTTTCAAAGCTGGTGGCAGTCGGGTGTCGTCAACAGTTGCGGCCTTAAAGTCATCGAGGCGTATATACCACCAAACCAGCTGTGTCTGGTAGTGCTCGGTTTCACTATTAGATTTCACGGCATCTGAACGATAACCAAATGCGGTATCTAATTAGAAAGTGTCATGCTTATGATAACATGTGGCATGGTCGATGGATAAGGAGATGAGCGCAAAATAGAAATGTGATAAACGAGTAACTTTATTTGGTTTTTGTCCATCCGCCTCCATGGTCCTCGCACGTCGATGTTTTAGGTTTCGAGGGAATCGATCAAATAACCCTTTGGACCTCGACTGAATGACTTCCTCTATGAAGTCCATTGTTATAATCGAATGTCTGGCTACTGGTATCCGCCAGTGTTAGTGCGAAAAAAATTATCTCGCTCTTTAAAAGCCTTAGTAATTCTGTGTAAAAGATAGATTTTTTCTTCGCCATTTAACCAAGTTCCGACTGGCACACACCATGTCGAGTCTGACGTTGAATTTCCTAGTTTAGCTTGAGTCATTTATAATTGGTTTAAAGTATATGTACCTGTGTATTCCTGCCCCGCCGTTTCTCGCTTTCGTTCACTTACTTTGGCTATCAGTTGCGTTCTGTCACCAAACGTCTGGACTTTGTGACGATGTGACGTGCGCCTTCGTGACCCATTGAGCCATATTGAGTGAGGATATCACTCAGGCTGGCCACCAGCAATATAGTCTCCTGACCATCTACATTAAACATCGCTATCTTATAGTCTGGTTTTCGGGAAAATACTTTTGTTGTGCCCGACAATCATCCTCTTGTCCCTGTAAAATCGTAATCCCCACAACCAGAAATAATCTAATGTTACCTTGGTCGTCACGCGGTTTTCATCCGGGTCACCTTAGTTGCTGTATTCAGCAAGGCGGATAAACCAAACGAGTACTGATGGTGCATCTCTGTTCTCTTTCACACACTTTTCTTCCCTTCCTCACCCCACTAATAATACTCTGTTATGACTTACCGTCGTAAACGTCCAGCATGAATCTTATTCGCGGAGTCTACGCGTCAGTCGACGCTGACAATCTCAGATCTCTTGAAATTGATCTTCAAGTTTCGGCACCCGATTCAGGGGGCGAGATGACTCAGTGGTTAGAGCGCGAATTCACTGGTCGGAAGGTGTGTAGTTTGAACCTGACTTCTGCGTCTCGACTACTGTTTTCCAGGCTTGGGCAACTTGGCAGTACCCCAGCCCTTGTGCTTCCGGGTGGCATGGCAGCTAGGCACCGAAAGGATGTTACAGCTGAACGATTTCGGACCCGGTTCATCAGATTGTCTTTAATCTTCGCACTTCAAGGAACAATATACAACAGCATACTGCTGTTGCTCGCAAACTGGACTCGCTTGACACAATCGTTTAACTAACTTTCCCGTTACTCTCCTTTCGCCTCGGTTTACGCAACTGCAGTGGCCGAAGGGCAGCTGGTAGAGGTTCAAGGGTCTGTATCGTTCTGCGTCATTGGGCAGAAGGGTCCATGTTGGAGTGGGTTACCGCTAATATCGATTTCTAAATCCTATAAATAAACAGTCGCTGGTTGCTTGTTTGTCATAGCTGGGCATGACTCAGTGGTTAAAGCGCTGTGTTACTGACCTGAAGGTCCGTGGTTCGAACCCAACCCGAGCTTAGGCAACGTGCTAGTGTCTTGGCCCCCTGCTTCCTTCAGGTAACGTAGCAACTAGGTAGCGAAAGGGTGTCATGTCTGAATGATTATTGACATGATTCGGTTGTTTACCTTGTCTTATTAGGTTCCAGTATAACGCGGTTCTGACAGCATAAAAGGAGTTTTCATGAGATTTTGGGCGCCTTCTCACAATGGGCTTAAGGCATGGATATCGGTGTGGTTTCTGAGGATTTGAATGGAAATCACCTGAGACTCAACTGAGTCATTGGTTTGGATTAAACTCGGTATGATTAACGTCCGCTTTTGGAGAGGGCTCACTGTAGGCTACCGCAATGACCGAAATCGTCTGGCTACGTGATGCCCTCTACTAGCGTGCAAACAACATGACCCATTTACTCATAGCGCAGACCAACAACCGACTGTCTCTTCTTTCGTCTGGCTACGTGATACCCTCTACTAGCGTGCAAACAACATGACCCATTTACTCCATAGCGCAGCCCAACAACCGACTGTCTCTTCTTTCGGAACACGTGGGGCTTCTCGTTATGCATTTGTCAGGAGTAGATTTTGTCTTTATCTTACAAGACTGCAAGCGGCGGACATCCGCTTATCATCTTGAGGGATCGTACATCCCGAAGTCAGACGACTTGATCAAAACCATCATCTGGACCGCTTTTCATGCATTCCAACACGATATTAGTTTCCGCTAGAATATGCTTCGCAATTCTCGGAAGGTTTACACTAGGCACGGTACAGTCAGCTTTTGACACTGGATGTCAAGCAGAGCGGTAACATTACTCGAATCTCGGTAAAATGTCCCTGAACACTTAAACCCATCCAAAGATCAGAGGTCGAGCGGAAATTGGTGTGAGTACCGGCCGTGAAATCTGGCAGGCACAAGGTTAAGGAACCGTAGGAAGCAAAGAATGCAAGGACTGCATGAGGTTTATTCCATTTAATCCGTACACCGGGTCCTCGAAAACTGTTTGTGAACAATAGCATCAGGGGTCGAACTGCCTCGATCACCCCCAATAAACAGCACGCTTCTATCGCTAGGCCTAACAATTTGAGCAACTCTCGTGACCACCTGCTTTTATTGCGCTAAATTCTGGAACTATATCAGAATCCTGGGCCGTGAGAATGAACCTCGCTCCTCTTCGAAGATTCATGGCTGCGAATCTTCTCTAAAACGTCACCGGACTATTGGGCCGGATGAACTCCCATCTGGGTTATTGAAAGGGTGGATGAGGTTCTCAGTCATCTTTTGTCTGATTTGTCTTTTCATATTTGGGAAAACCACACTGTCCCAAGTAAATGTGGCAAATCGTTAATAGTGCATATCTTCAAAGAAGGGTCCCGAAGTGAACATGGGATCAGCTTGACTTTGGTCGTGATGAGGTTTTTAGCTTTACTTTTCCTTCGTCGCCAGTACAGCGTTGATTTGAGAACAGCAAACGGGAACTCGGCTGGGTGGGTTTTGAGTTGACCGCATTTTCACACTCCGTCAGATACCAGAACAGCATCAAATGTGTAAACTTCTCATAATGTTGATACTTCCAGAGGCCATCACTATACGCCTGCGAAACCCGGTACTGTGCTGTCAAAAACATTTCGTACGAACGCTGAGTCTGCCTTGGTCGTGTGACGCGAACAGCCGGGCAAGTCACTCAACGGCCCTCTATACTGTCTTACAGCATCCAACTAGATGCGACATGGGGGCGCAAACAACCACTCGTTCGTGTCTCCACGTTTTGCATTTCACTAACCAATCTTCGCTGCGTATTTCGTTTTTCGCTCCGTAACCATGAGGTATGTACTGGCCTGATGACGAGATCCCGAAAACATTAATGTTCGTCACTGCGTTCCTTTTAAAACCATAGGGATATTTAAACAATTCATTCTGTTCACTCATCTGTTATCTTCAACATTTCCCAGCAGGGAACGCCCCGGAAGTTTGTGAATGTAATAGGTTTTTTGTATTCTATAACTTGTGGATGTGTGAGAGTATATGTGGAGCTCTCCAAAGGCCTTCCCACAAAAAGTGGTGTCACTCAGGGATGTCCGTTATCTCCATTTCATTCAGTTTCGCTATCAAGGAGGTAATAAGACGAACGCCGGGAATTTTACACAGCTGCCGACACAAACCTCGTCTACTTGAAATCATGCCTTTGATCAGGAAAAGAGGGCGCGCCATTTTTTGATGAACTGACCAAGGTTATCATGTCACTCGGCATGCGCTGTGCATGAACAGTGCATGTTCACGCTCTTGGACAGGCAGTCACTAAACACACCACTTACAATCCAAGGGAAGGTACTCGAAGTTGTGGAGCGTTTTACTTATCTTGGAAGCTGTGGTAGCTCCGATTGTAGCGCGATAGATGAGGCAAATGCATGAGTCTCCAAGGCCCAGGTCGCGCTTGTTAATTGAGATACATGGGACTGCATATTCTTCATCTCGAAGGACATGTCAGGCTACAGTGCGGGCTCTTTTGTTTTAAGATGTTGCCTCCGCGAGCAGTGGAATGGTGTTATCTTCGACAACTGTTGTCTCAGAACCATAGCTCATGTAGGCTGACGCCAATGAATCATAACGAGACAATCAGAGAACGAGTGTTAAGTCGTCCAGCGGAGACTAGTCGAAAAATGTGTCCAGCACTAAAAGCTAGGATGAATTCATGATGAATCATCGTCTTATGAGGAAAGTGTTATTTTCTGTGCGGCTCGTCCAGAGAGGTAGTCAAGCTTCGGTCTGGAGAAGGGTATGGAAACAATGTCGGGAATTCCGAATGTTATCAGTCTGGCTGGTCTTGCAGAATGTGGTTCTCGTGATCCTCCTTGTTCTTGGCTATAGACATTGCAGCGTATAGCTGTTAATCGGTGTCACTAGGCTCTTGTTGCCTGAACAAGTCTGTGGCCGTGTAGACACCTCAGGATGCATGTGATCGGATAAAACTAATTGTCTTCCCTATACAAAAATTATTCAACTGAACTGCGATCGCATGATAGTGGAGAATCGGTGTTGGACTAGTTCCGAGTATAATAATTGGCGCTGATGACCAAGCTGAGGCTTTGGAGTTTAGCGTAGAGTTGGAAATCGCCGGCGTCCCGATCGAATCAGTTGGGCTTTGAGTTTAAATGGATGCTAATATTCAAGACACTACCGGATCCGAATACTCTGGTCCACATGAGGCCTTTTTATCAGTGGCTGATTTTCTTAACACCCAATGGATAGGTTCTAGTGAGGAAAAAAGCCTCATGGTTGGGAAGTCTGAATTCGGTCCAAGTCTCTTTGCCGTGAAGCCATAACGCACTACTAATTTGCAAAGTTTGCATGCTATTACGGGAAATCCAGTTCCATCAAACTCTCGCGAAGAATTTTCACGAAGGTTTGAAGGCAAATGAAGTGAAGAGTGAAGTTGTTGACGTGATGACCAGTGAAATCAATCCAGCGAAAGCATCTGAAGGAAGTATGAATTGGGAACTATGGTCTCATTGAGCGTGTTTGACCGTTGGGCATTAAAAACGGAATTCTGCACTACCAATGAAAGCAGCTACTTTTCCCCCAACATTGCGGTTATTGGCCTTGGTACCGATGATGCAATACAAATTGCCTGCATCTACCAGTATGTTTGTTTTCACTGTGTCCTCTAAACTCCTAACCAGAAATAGCTGTGTTGATTCGCTATTAGTTTCCCTATAGGAAAGAACACCCCATATTTGATTGGTCCTTCGGGTAGTCTTTCATATGTTCAGCTTGAAATAAAAAACAGCGATCGAAACGCCAAATTTTTCTGAAAATTTGTTTATGTCTTCCATTATCCTATCTGGGTCTGTATTTTGCATCTAGGTCGCGAAACCAAATGTCAGCTCACTGCTAAATTTAAAAAAGAATGACATTTTATTGCACGTCATCCAGAGTCCACTTTCTCCTCTATACCATTCGGTATGCAAACCTCCTTATTTTTCGCGGCCTAATAATCCGCGTGCGTTGTCTTTATATTTTCCGGTCATACCCACCAAATGCACAGCTCTGGCATTCAGCCAGACTACTATTTGACCGGTTCGATCCCAGTTTAGACCGGTGTCATCAGTCAATGCGACCGATCTTGGCTTGGGTAACCGGTCGTATTGGCCTCGGAGGCAGGTAACGCAGTTCTGAATCTTAGAAAGAAGCGAGGGATGCAAAGAGTTCCGTCATAGGACTACAAACACGTAGTACATAGTCGAACTTTATTTTTTCCATGTGAAGATGGCACATAAGCACATGGTTGCTGAGGTACAGGGTAGTGAAGAAACACGACGGGCTCTCTCTCCATAATTTGTTTCATTCTTCTGGACACGTGATGTGCATTCTATTATTTGGGATAAAAAACATCTGCTTCTACATTTTAAGTTTTGGATATAGCAATTCAGTCAGGCTAGCGTAAAAATATCTATCCAGTGATTAGTTTCATTTTCTTGTCGTTGTAGGCACAAGAGAATTTGACCAATCCTCAACATCCACTTTCACGAGCGAACTCCGTCGGATTTCAGAGTTTCGTAAAATAGGGATATAACCTAATTGCACGTATAAGATAAGTAAGCTAAGGGGAATTCGGTACCCTCAAATGGATGTGTAACCTCTACTTTTATTTAGTGCGGAACGAGGGTTTTGTGTAGAACTTTCCAAGCCTTTTATAGGTGTCCCAACTAGCCTTCATTTACTTAAAACCGGCATGAGGTTTTCTTTCACTTTTGACCATAAAACGCGTATTGCGATTCAGGTTGTCACATAATTCGAACATCGATGATAAACAGTAAAGTAGAGGAAATAACTCGGGTAAAGTTTATGGAGGAAATTGAGTCAATCACGAAAATAATTTGGAGGAATGTCGAGGGCAAACGAACGAAAAGCACTTGACCTTCAGGTCTTCCTATCTGTTGCTTCTGTACAACCCCTATGAAAAGGATGGACTTTATCATGGCACATAATTTTAAACGGATCGATTATCTATTGAGCAATGTTGAATATTTCACTGTAGCACACTTACCGCCTTTCGTACTAATTTAGTCAATAGGTAGGACTTCGACAAAAGGTCATTGGGAAGTGAGTTACGTCCGTATGTACACGTTTGCATACGTTGCTATGCAGTGGTCTCTCCCTATTACGGCGTTCGGAATGCAGGAGGAATTCAGTTGTAGTTCGCCAGTGGTCCAGTCAGAGAGGGATTCACTACTTATATTTTCATATTTTCATGATCGCATTACAGAGTTATTACAGAGAAGTAGAGGGAGCACTGTACCAAATAACGCTGCATTCCACATCCCAACTACAAAATAAATAATAAAAAATAATCGTTCACCTGTAACACCCTTTCCGTGCTTAGCTGCCATGCCACGTAAAGGAAGCATGAGGGCTTGGATACAGGCTACCCAAGTTTAGACAGGGGAAGTCGCAAAGCAGAGGCCGGTTTGGAATTACGGACCTTTCGGTCAGTAAACTCGCACACCAACCACTGAGCTCTCTCGCCACGTGCGTCCTACCCCTAGTGGACAACACACTGAACCAAATTTGTTATACTAATGTCAGATTGAAGTGTTTGCCGTCAAACTGGAAGCCATGAAACTCCCACTTTTTTGCTGTGACCGGAAACCTCATAGAACATGATACGATTGTGTTGGCTTGTAGGCTTGACGGCTTTTACGCACTCAACTTCTCGGTAAGTATGATTCAGAGTGAAGTTGGGCCGTTGAAAACACCGTAAAGTGTTGCTTGATATTGTGTATCAACAGGTGTAGGAATGTCGCCCTTCGTCATTGATGAAGTGGTTCTTAAATATGTCAATGTTACAGCTCACATGATTGAACACGAGTATGCTTTTCATGGACCCATAGTCGTTTGCAATAGAAAACACGCAAAACGAGGTAATTAATCATAGTACAAGGCACCTGATTTAACCAGAGTGACTGATGTAGCCGAAGTAATCTAGCAGGTGAGAGGCAGTGGGCTAAGTACAGTGGAATAGTATACATGTTGTTTTTTAAATGCACGCACGACGAGTTTAGGGTGCTTCAGTGATCAGTAATAATAATAATCTTTTAGCTGTAACACCCTTTCGATGCCTAACTGCCATACCACCGGAAGGAAGCGCGAGGGCTGGGATACGGCCAGGTTGATCAAACTTAGACAGGGGAAGCTGGGATGCAGAAATCGGGTTGCAACCGCGGAACTTCCGGTCAACAAATTCGCACTCTAACCACTGAGCCATCTCACACCCTTCAGTGACCAATACTGAATGCTGAATAGTATATTCATGTTCACCATGCAGTACCCAGGCATCACAACCCAAAGTCATGCTAGATGCGCTGCGACACGTTACGTGGGTACCCTCTGTTCCCACACGTACTTCATTTGGAAGGAAACGGAGCCCATTTTGCCATTTCCAAGCACCATTTCTTAACACTGCTACTTTCGCGGACATGCCACTGGGATGTTGGATCCTACACTTGTTCTATGAGGGTGAACGATGCAGTCCAGTCCATCTAGTGACAAAACGTATGGTATTTACTGTGTTCCCTTCTTGTTTGTTATTTCATCACTCACAAAATTGAAGTGCAAAACATGGTAGGACTCGAAAAATCCTTGATTGATGCATATCAAATGAGTTCAAAACTCAAACTCTCCCAAATCTGAAAAACACTAACGCGTGGGAAACAAATAGCATATGAGTACAGGACAGCTGTGGAGCATTTAGGAGTTTTGTACGGATGAAATTTAGCTGTAGTTTTAAAAATTTTGGGAATTTGGAAAGCAGGATATGGTGTAGGAGGATTCCAAAGATGAGCAGTCCATTGAAATCAGGAGCCGCATGATATGAGGGAGACCAGAAACTCCGACTGCTTTTACGGGGTTTCAGAAATATAAGTTTGCGGTGCGTCTGTTGAACTGATTGGCCCCACAACCGGTGAACATCCTTGCGGTCTTGTTGATGATGATATTACGGCAATTGCCTGGAACAACTGTTTGAATGAGGGACGCCATCGGCTCTTATTTCGACACAAAGATGTGCTTGAGGAAAATACACTAGAATGGGAGGGAGTTGCACCATTAACAAGTGGTTCACTGGCGTTCTGTCACCAAGGATAGGCTTGAGATAGTTAAGTGACTAAGGCGCCGGCCTAGGTACTGGAAGGTCCGTGGTTCGAACTCAACCTCAGCATCTCGACTGCTCCTGTTTGTGTTCGGATAACTTCGCTGCATCTAAGCTTTCGTGCCTCCTTCCGTTGACATGGCAACTAGGTACCGAAAGAGTGCTACGACTAAATGATTTTACTTTTTACGCTTCATTATGGACGCTTGTGGTATACCCAGCAAAAGCTGTAGAACTTGGGAGATTCAGCAGTTCCATGGACGATAGTCAGCGCTGTCGAATGCCGTCCAAGTCAGCAGGTGGGAGCGCCAATAGCACCGTGGAAGGAAGATGCTTTTTGAGGATCGCTGAATTTAAGTGGAAGCGAGTAATAGTGGTCGGAAGAGTCAATGGGGACAGAGGAATCAACTGAGTATCATGAGGGATGGGTAGCTTAGATCATGTGTACTTCCGTAAATCGTTGTACTCTGTACACGGCCGGTATTATAAGGAATCTTTTGCAAACAGTTCAAACAACTAATATGGTGAATGTGACTTATGCCGTTGCGTATAGACCTACTGAACCCGGATCAGCTCAGCGATTTGAGCGCCAACCCAAGTGCACCTTGTCAGGAAGGTCAGATTCCTGGAGATTATCCAAGAATATCCGAAACCTTCTGAGGCCCTCTAACTCCACTAAACCCCGATCAGACAGCCTTGAATCGAGGTAAGACAGTGCCCTTCAAAATATAGCGCGAGGCAGCCTTGGATCAAAGACAGATAGTGCGAGACAGCCTTGGATCAAGGTCAGACAGTGCCCCCTAAATATATAGCGCGAGACCGTTGCATTTTCGCACGCTTACTCGCTTGTTCACATTAAAGCTGTTTTGTTCCTTGTCGGCGAGTTTTTTCTGGTACTAGGCGCTGGATTGGGGACAGCAGTCAGATATAACACACCTTTACTATTATTCCTCTGCACACAACCTAGCACAATACCAAGCTTTATGCTTTCTTTGATTTGCATGACTGGTTTGCACTGTGAATGGTTTATGTATCCACCTCTTGATCTTCATACGTGCGGACTTGACGGAGCTTGAAGATGTGATCAATGCGTCCCTAAATCACAGGGCAGTTTACATTATTTTCGCGATTCCGGTTATCGGTTTTTAGTCTGTTCGTTGAGCTAGGCAATTTGGTTGCCAAGATTTAAACACCAAACGAGTTAGCATCATTAGTGCATTAGTTGTTGTGCACTCCACGCCGCTATACAGCAACGCACTGATGATGTTGAATTAACTGGTGGCGAAGTGTTTGTGAATGAATGGCGCAGGTTAGCCAATGAACCAGACTAGTGAAGTACACTCACCTGTGTACCAATTCTGTTTTCACGGCAGATGTTCTTATTCAACTGAAAATGCTGCCCCAGGCTTTCTCATTTTCCAGTTAGTATCGCAATACATTGTGCAGACGTGACACACTACGGAAGGTTGTCGAAGAGCTTTCAGCCACCTTATGAGTAGTATATCACGCCCATACAACCAAAGACTATTTATGCGACCTCAGGTAACAAAATTCCCCTCAGTGACAAACTCCGCTTGACTTTGAAAACCAGTCAAGCTTTGCAGCAAGATTCCTTGACGTGCTGCCTCTTGTTTTATTGGAACATGACTTCTTTGTGATATTATTCTTTCAACGTAATTGTACGTCTGGTTAGCAGGGGAAATCGACGAGTTTGTTTTTTTCAATCATGGCTTGTAGTGTAACCTAGGCAATACTGTGTTCACACTAGAGCTTAACTTTTTTGTGAATTACAGTCAGAGCTTGATTTCTAACCAGATTTACTTTGTGCTTTTGAATTTTCAGCCACCCCCTCCAGGTTACGTTCCAAATGCAGCTCAACAATTAGCTCAGGCTGGGTACAATATCCAGGTACGCCAAAGTGGTCACAACAAAACTGGTGGCTGGACTTTCTGGTGATGGGACCAACTTCCAAGATTCGCGAGACATTCTGATATTTATTTATTCCTTTGACTTTGCACTTGTTTCGTACAATCCGACTTCACTTTCTTTTTGTGGCGCTTTTTCTCCAGACAACAATCTTATTTTTCGTCCTCTTTTTTTAGCACGTTGTTTTATCTCAGCTAGACAACCCACTGTTAATCGACACTAAGTTTTCTCTTGATTTCCTGATCAGAAGCGAAATCCATGCTCGTTGTTCTATTTTCTGACCCATCTGCCGTCGCTGTTGCTCCATCACAGGCATGTTATCGTGCGTTACCAGCTGGTTACACTGAGCACTCGCCAGTGAAAACCCATAGATCCTACACAAAATGAGTGTGGCGAGATGTGCTAAATACCTGTAAGAACTCCAAAAGGAATAGTGGGCATCTAATAAGCGAATTGACGAAAACTACAATTGTTGGATGACGATCACAATTGATTAGTCCGGACACTCCACAGTGTCTTCTCTCTGCAGTATATCTGAAGTGGTTTGCAAAGAGGACTGAAAAGGCACGGAGATCATCGTCATCTGTAAGAACCGCATTCTTGTAGAGCGGCTACAGGTGCCACAGTTTCATTCACTGATTGGTGATTTGAGGAGGTAGGGTAGATAGCTACGCATTGGAGGCGGGAGCTGATATAATTGATGCATAAATACAGGGTTGGGGGATCGAGAAGAGGGTAATGCATTGAACGCAATAGCTTGGATGCGCGAGCGCCATTGGGAGCGTGACTGGGCCATGTTTGACAACGTCTCCAACCATTGGTGTGTCACGTCCTGGGGTCCCCATCCAGGGAGACGGCAATGATATACGCAGCTGAGTTTCCTGGTAATGGCCTTCATACTTTGCTGATCTCCCTTGGCTCGTTTACACCCTACGCCGGGAGAGGGCATCTGATTAACCGAAAATGTGAGACTAAGGATATGGATTAAACCAGAACCATCCGATCTTACTAGCTAATCTTGGTGGATCATGGATTAGTCATACAGTCCTTTCCAGTGTGCTTCTCTGGAGAGTGAGCGACGCGATCGATTTTGATGGTCAGCTTGTATCGGAGCTGTTTGTGTATAGTTGGCTTACAATCCTTTGTTTAACTTTCTCAACATATGAAGAAAGCACAGAGGAATGAACCATTGCACGGATGTATTTCATCTCTACGGTTGTATACTACGGACAGTAGCACGTAAATGGAACAGGGCAGGAGTTTTCACCACCGCCATTTTGATAGCTGGTGGCACACCAAGCAAGCGCCAACAGTATGATCGGTATGGTCTGTTCACACGGTTCTGGTTTCCAGTTTCTGATAGCAGTGGGTTCAGTACACACTTGAAGAGAGAACAAGATGTAACTGGTCTGTCTTGAGATAGCTAAAATCCCTGTTCTTTCTTGAAGTTTGCCGCGTAAGAGTCGTGTTTCAAGGCTCTCAACACGCCTTACAGTATTCATCTTCATGCACACTGAATCGGCTGGTTAGCCACACAATGAGACTATAACCATTTTCGCCCAATGTTGCTTATTCAATCAGTCGAAACTCGTTTCGGCATTGAGTAGTCGGTAATACTTCTGTACCGACTTGTGGATCCGAGATTTAGTTGAAGGATGACACGGCACCGACGGGATGTGAAATGGCATCCATCAAAGAATATAATTAAACCGTTTAGCTGTGGCAACCTTTCGTTGCCTACCTGCCATGCCATCCGAAGGGAGTACGAAGGCTGGGATATTGCCAGGTTTCTGAAGCCTAGAGAGGGGAAGTCGAGAGGCAGAGATAGGGTTCGAACCATGAACCTTCCTATCGGTAAAACTGCGCTCTAACCCCTTCGGCCATCAAAGAACGCACCACCAGAATTTGAGATTGCCGCATACAGCCATACCGGGTTTTGAACCACCGTCATCAATCTGATCAACTAATGTGCGGGGTGGATTCATCCCGCACGCTTATGCTGCAAGACGTATGAAACATTATATGGGACATACTACAGTGCAGCGCCGATTCGCGTGCCATTTCAGGCCTCAGTGAACTGACCGATCCTAGTTAATTAGAACTCAGTAGTTTTCCATCAAAGTGTGGAGGTTTTCTGATCCGACCACATTGGCTTTCTGTAGATCGTCTCTACAGTACCCTCTGGTCTCCGATTTAATGCAATTTTAAAGACTGAAACCTGTCGCTGATTCTTCCCTCTTCAGTAAATTGGACTGCTCTGTGGACTGAAATACCGGCGAATTGGCTCCCGCGAGGTAACAGTTTATTCAAAGGTGACGTATCATCAAAGTGGCATCTGTAAGGCGGAAGTTGTTTGATTACAGGACCAATTTTACTGATGCAAATATTTGAATTGGTACCAAGCAGACAGCCCATTGCTGTTCCATCTATTTTTCCAAAGATAGGGTCACTGAACACAAAGTGCATATTAAGTGTACATCGTAGAATTAGTTCTTCGAAATCCAAGACCGGGGTCACTATAGTAGTTTTCACTTGGATGATAAAATTGAAGGTAAAATCAAGCGTTTCATACAAAGTAAGGTATATAAGGGCAAATAAGGGACTTCCGACATATCGTTGTAATTGTGGATACACAAATGAATCCGGACATGCTACCCGTCAGCCAGCTAGCAGTTGCATGGTTAATGGAACTTCTTATATCAAGGATGGGATACAGTGGACAGTCTTCCTCGTTAGTCATTGGGATCCCGTATATGAGAGGAGAACGAGCGTCCCTGTTGGCAGCAGATTTTCCTACTGAGACTCGGTAAAATGGTCGTTTTAAGGAGTCCGTTATTTGTTCCTTCATCTTTTTAGTATCACCTCTCTTATATATATCGTCTGCAAAACGTCGACGTGGCTGAGCGGATGGCATTTCAGGGGTATTCCTTCGGGTGGGATGTGACGCCTACGCAGGGTATTCTAATAGAATTAAGGAAAAACACACTTGCGAATGCAGTCCTGGATAAAATCGGCTTCACTGTTCGCAATGGTCAGTTTACTCACAGGGCCAAAGCGGTCGCTACTACATTACGTCACCAGAAAAGTTACGTGAATCACTGATGTTGGCTCGGTAGCAAATCCGCCGTCTCCGACCAATGCCAACTGATCGATGCAACTGAAATGGCGTATGGAAAACTTTAGACGGCGTCTTTGCACTTGGGTGTGCAATATTCTAGCCATATTTATAACTACTTGCCAGTTGAGATTCTATCTAGAAAATTGTTCGCAAACACGTTTCTAAAACAACTTGGGCATATTGAAGATTTAAGCTGGTTCTGTATTCCTTCGACTGGGGGCTCCTGCATTAAGCCACTGGAGATAGAGTCTATTCCTGACATAATTGACCTTATTGCTTTGAAAATCTTGTCCAAACCTACTAGTTCAGCTCTTTTTAGCAATGATCTTACAGCATTTCGTTCTGTGTTCAAATGACGGCACGAAAAGAAATCCGAATTGAGTCAGTCTACGATACCTGGTCACATAGAAACCTGATTCGTTGGCTTAAACAAGACAGTCCACAAAACTGAGAGAACGGTCATCATCATCATTGTCAGCTGTAAGAACCGCGTACTGGTCGTACAGTGGTTGTAACTGCCACAGCTTCGTTCGCCGATGATCTGGGGGGGGGGGGGGGAGGGTAGGGGCAGTTTGCGGCGGG
>NW_008751657.1:3263052-3288997 GCF_000715545.1 Opisthorchis viverrini | reverse complement strand
GAGTTTGCTGAGTTTCCTTGACCAATTACAGGGCGTTCAGGAAGTGTAACAAGTCGCCGGAAAGTCTTTGGTGCATGATCAAAAAAGTGTCAGCAGCACAACGCCACCAAATTCGTGACAGATATGGGAACCTATTCACCGTCTGCCTTCGTAGGTGCCCAGTGAGAATTTGTGCTATAGTTGTTGCTATTGTGGAGATCGTGACAACTCCAACTGTTTGTATATGAGACCTGTTTTTATCCGAAGTAAGTCCAGCGTAGGCATTGCTCGATACCCGATACCAGTTTAGTGACAAATCACTGCTGATGACTAAAAATGTGTCATTTTCTAACAGATAATACGAAATTGCAAGGCTTCATGCGGGGGATGCACTGTTATGTAGGGACTGTACATCAAGCCTGACGAGTGTCTCAATGTTGTGTAAGGTCTCCTGTTTGAGTTTCTCAAAAAAAACGGATGGCTCTCTAGTATTGCTTGTCAGCTCGGTTGGAGCGGCTGATTAATTCGGTTTAGACACTTTGAGAGTTTGTAAACCGGTGTCCACGAATGGCCTTATTGGGATCCTTTCTTCGCGGATTTTTGCTAGGCAGCAAAATCTAAGTGCTTGGTCTCTGTTGGGATTGAAAAAAAAGCTAGGCCGACCGGACTTCTTTTTGGTAGCTCATATATAGACGTTGGTTTGAGAGTCGATTCCATTGAGGACAACACCCCACTCAGATCCCGCTATAGGTTCATGTGGTCCAATGTTGAAACATTCAAAGGCCTTATTTTCATAATACGTTCTACCAAGAATAACTGCGACAATCTCTTTATCTGCCTTTGAGATATCAATATATCCGCTTCTTCCTAAGGATTTGAGTGGACGATGTCTCACAGTGCTAAGATTAGATGCGGTCAGTCATTGCCGTTGAAAAATGGCAATCTTGAATCTAACTTCATTCAAAGCTTAGCCTCTTCTTCGGTAAGCTTCTTGGAAATAATTGTTGCGGTGACATGTGCAGATCATCGCATCGGAAACGAATCGGAAAGGAAAAGAATGCGCTCACGTGAATTGTAAATTTCCCTGTGGAATCACGTGAGCGTCAGAAACATGAATTGTTTTTCAGAATGTCGCCACTGCCATTCAACGATTGGAGCAGATACCATCCAAACCCTGTCTTTTCTGTCCCCCATGATTTTGTTATTTCCCACCTGTCGAAGATCACTCAGTGTTAAAAAAGTTTTGTCATTAAGTTGCTCTGCTCATAATATTGCCTCTTTCCAACAAGGGTCAACCCAAACCCAATCCCAAATGTTACATATTACACGGTTTGAATCAGGATCCTTCCAATCCACTTTGTTATGTGTGAAATACTTTCAGTCTTTTCGAAGTGAGCCTTTTTTCCTGCGAACCGCCCAATTTAGTGTATGGAACATCAACAGGTTGGAATATCAGACGTCATCAACGAAAGCTACTCACCAACTGTGTAATGGCGTTGCTCCATCCGTAGCTAAAACTTTATTAGTACACACTGCTTAAAAAATAGCAGTTTCTGTCTCAGCACCCATTCTCTTGATTTGAAAAGTCACAAATGGACCACTGTAAAACTAACTGCCGACCGATTCTAACTTGACTTTCGATTAGAGCGTAAACCTGAGAAATCAAAAATATAGCTGGTTCAAAACAGATAAGTTGTCCAGGCGTTTCAGAAATAGGTGTAAAAGTGGTTGCTTTATTTTATCATCTACTAAAAAGCAGATCGACAAAAGTCGCATTAGCCATAATCGGTCCCATTTCGAAGTGAAGTAAGGGGGCTCGTCCCCTAAACATTTTTCATAGTCAGGTCAATGAAAAGCTCCCATAGTTCAGAATGGGTTCTTGTAAACCGGATCTTTAGAGAAGAGTTGGGAGCAGTACTGCATAAAAAAGTGAGTTCAGTGGATGGGTTTGATTTTCTTCCGCGGATGGTTTCTTGTTAAGTGCCGTTTTGGTTGATTTGGATTATGGTGGTTCGACTTTCGGTTAAAGGCCCACTCTTTTAGGCTTTTGACAAAGACATTCTTTTTAATGTCCAACAAAGGTTCATTTGCTCCAGAAAGAACTGAGGAATTTCGTCACCGAAAGCCTGCAGACTTGATAACAAAGGAAAACATGAGAGCCAACGTACTCCCATGTGTGGCCATTACCGCTCTTCCAAAACATCATCTGGGTGGATTTTTCTCCAAAAGGTACATTCTCAGTAGATGTACAAGTACGGTCAGTCACTTTGTAATGTAGGGCCACTCTCTGAGGCATTGAGAAGCTTTTTCAAGGAATTCCAGCTGGGCATAAACAGGATAGCGAATCACGATGCCTGAAGATGGGAAAAGGTGGTGCCAGAAGTCCAAATAGGCACGTGATGTACGTATCGTTTGGACTGGTACTAGCAGGAGGGACTAACGCGTTACTTGTGTTTTACCACCTTCTAAAATTCCCTCTTGTGGTACTGTCCTACTCATGTCCACATAAACCGTGCAGCCTCTCTTAATTAAATGAACTTTACAAGAAAGATAATTTCAGTGACTTTGAAGACCACTGTTTTATCATGTACGTTGTCAGTAGATGCCTACCAAAATGTTAATATTTTCATCCAATTGCTTGTTCCACTGGGCCATCCATTCGCTTTTGAGCAATTTCCCTTCATTAAATGGCTTCTCCCATTTAGACTGTAGGTTGATCGCTTTAAATTGCCTTGTGTATCTGGTTTAAAAGCCATTGAAGCATGGTCTGTTGTGTTCTCTAAACTGACAACTTATACACAGATGACTGGATCTACTTGGTAGAAGCCTTTATAGACACTGCCGGGCTACTGCGGGTCGGATTTGGCGAGCATTTTGTTGTTTCGATCTGTTCCATCCAACGAAGGCTCGCTGTGGTCGGGACTCTGATCTATTTGTTCTCACGTATCCATGTCTAATTTTGCGTGGCTTTTCGCTTCAGATTTAGCCTGCGGGGGTGGCAGGCAGTAGATTTTGAGGTTTGCTGACAGACCTAACCTATCATTCACTTGGGTCACATTCCAGTACAGCTCACTCTTCGTGCACGGCTGGTGCTGCGCGCAACATGCAACTCCCACGCACTTACTGTACACACAAGAACTGCGTTGAGTTATGTATATGAAATTCCAATGTCTTCATGAATACGTGATGCTGATGAGTCTGGGATGAAACAGGGCAGAGAAAAAACAAACTGGAATGGATAGCCAGAAAGACTACGGGCATATAGCCCACATCGTCGGTATAGTCTGAGTTTCGTGAAGCACATGTTTCACAGGCGACACCAAACCTCATGGCGTCTGGAAATCCTATAACTTACTGTGATAATCCCAGCACAGCTGACATTGCGCATGAAAAGCTTTTACCTACGCAACGTGATTATCCTCCTTGCATTTGTAACCATTCGAAACGTTTGTCTCCTTCCCTGGATCAGGAGAACATGTGAACATCAAAAAGAAACTGTTGGTTGAGTGGGGGATAGACTGCAACAACATCGATTATTTTCTTGGTTATTGAGTGTTTGTCACTTCACCCCTTCGGAACCTTCGACTTGCTCATTCCAGAGAGTATGGGTGCACACATGCGACATCCACCTTAAGTGCAACAGGCTTAGGATGAGATAAAGGAACAACCGCCCGGTGTTCAGGCGCCTAGTCCTGATCACTGGGGTCATCTAAGAAGCTTAATTGGAAGCTTCGGGGACCCTGTTGAATCACGGATGATGCAAGCTGTGCTATCAATAACCGGATTGAAAAGACCTCAGAAAACAGCTCAGGTGTTTGAGCTACGTTCGAGAACTTCAGACTACCTAGCACAATAGTCCTTATCAAGCCAGACATTGACGCTTTTGTGGAACTTCACTCATAGGTAACAGACGTCAGTATACGGTAGAGAATCAGTCTGCGGAATGCAAAGAATTAGGAATACTGTGATGATCAATATTCCTCTGTCTTATCTCGTCCTTAGGTACTGTTGATTGTGATGTTTATGTTGCGGTTCATTTGATGGCGAGATATCTGCTTTCTCAATACACCAAGGCTGTTTCTGGACTGTGGCCTCTTCAAGGGCCTAAATTTGGTCCATATTCTGGGCTTACGGCTTATGGCAAATGTTATCATGCATAGCAGGCACCTTGTGCGTGATTAGCGAGCCCTGAGTGCACCAACAATTGCGTCTTGAAGAGCATCGTGCATTGCATATCCTTCCTTACGTTTGTCATGTATTCCCACGTCAAATTATATTGTCTCGACAATGATACAACTTGAGTGAAGGTGTTGGTGACATGTTTTTTTACTGGACTGTTTTCGTCATCTATGTTCTGATCGCTTATGCATCTTGCTTTCTTCGCCCGTGTGCACGTACGGAAAGAAACGATATTAGAAGATATCGTACAAAAGGACTCGGGTGTCTGCTTAGCATCAAGATTGGGTTGTTATACTTCTTGCCTCACACTGGTTACGCTACCTTCGAAGCTCATACACTTGAGTGTAACTAACTTCGCTTTCGGTTGGTAAGCTGTTCGGGCCTTCGATAGATAGTGGGTGGAATGAAAGAAGGGTTTCGGAACTGAATGTTAGTGAGAGCATTTTCAAAACTGGGAATGACTCAGGTGCATCGTTTCTCAGAAATGAAGAAATTTGTCAAGCCCTAATAGAAATCCGGAAGATACAAACATAAACGAATCATTGTAAGTAAACACCTGAACGTTTGAACTCAACTTTTTAAACACAATTGACAGCTACTCGTGCAATTCGTTACCTCACAAATAGTTCTTGAAGCGATATGTGCACGGTGAGTTGCTCGGCTAAGGAAATAAGAAGACAGTTAGGTAGTGCAAATACGTATCATTTCGCTACACAATCCAAACCAACCTAAGGAAGCTGTGCGGGCTGGGTTCACAGGAGTCCAACGAGACTTAATTATGGTCATGGAATTTGTCTCGATAAAACTGTGGGCTGCCGAAGCACTAAGCCTATTTAAATCACGAGCTTTCTCACAAGCTGTATATATTGTCCTGGGTCGCTACAGACCCACAACTTCAGAATGGTGCTCAAACTAAACCTTTTTATTCATATGAGGACGAAACGCTACTGACAATGCGAAGCACAATCCAATGACGAAAGTGCATGATATCTCTGGAGGACAATTTTTCAGATAATGGAGAGCCGATAGATGTAGGAATTGACTGGAATCCAACAAGGAAATTTTGAAACAAAAGTGTTATTATCGATATGCGCCATTGAAAGAACGTAAGAGCCTTACACTTTCTAGAGCTTCCAGAGTGTCATACTACTCAGAAAGGTCAAGCGACGTAAACGTGGTTGTTTCCGGTTCGTCATGCTCTGGAAAGATGCTGGAAATCCACCGGAAATCCAATACTACATTTCACGTGATTGTGGGTTGACCACGCTGTTATCTTCATCCACATTCCAGGGGGCTAGTAGAAGTTTTCTTTAATTTTAAACGCCAGATACTTACGGTGTTCTAAGAAGTTTCGAAAAGCCCAGTAACATTTGGGTATAAAACGTGTAAACNCGAAAAGCCCAGTAACCTTTGGGTATAAAACGTGTAAACATATCTACAGGACACAGTGTGAATGCACTGGCCAGCTTCGTGGGCTGAGGACTCCCTACAGAGTCCTTGAGCCCACACAAAACTGAGGCAACTGAGCCCGTGTTGATGTACTGTGATGGTGGCTTCCTCTATCCATCGCTATAGGTATGAAATAAAAGCTTTTAAAGGTCAATTTAGGACTGTAATAGCAACTCGGTCGATGAGGATGATGAGTCAATCATGCCTTGAGCAGTACATGGCTCCCCGTCCAGAGAACACACACAGAGGGACATATAGAAATAAGTAACTCCTGTCTTGGTGATCACCTAGATAATAGAAGGGACTATGTTTCTTTGGTACTCAATTCCTCCACATATTCAGTAATTTGGTTGCTTGCGCAGTCCAAATCGGACTATTTGTGACAGGGCTCCCCAGATTTATTGGTTTCGTAGCACTTTCATCACTACTCAGTTCTGATTAGTAGCATGCTGACATGACGAAATTGCACATGGGCACATGCTTCCGACTTCAGATTTGGGGTGACTGTTTTGTCCGCCTGGCTAAGCTGTTTTCAAAATATAGCGTCATTTTGCTTGCATACACCAACAGTACCGTGACGGCAGAGGTAGTCAAATCATAAAACAGTCCACCTGAGTTTCTTTTGAAAAACTTAGCAGTTGTACAAAAACAAGGACCACACGAATATGTCACCTTTGCCGCAAATCGAACAACTCTGGGTAGACGGCCGACATGGAAGTGATCGAGCTTTTTCAACTGAACTGAGTGAGTAAGTACCTGGCTTTCCGTAACTCTCACGAATGATTCTTACCTACGGAACATGTTTCTGAGTGATAATTTATTTTTCTTCCGGAAGCCATTGAGGTAGAAAAACGGTCCTCATGATTCGTGGCTGGAAGTATTTTAGAAGGTATTTCAGTGTCCCATAAGTCGGGATTGTTTTAACAAGTAGCTGACACAAAAAACTCCTAACCATCCTCCACGTTGGACTTTGTGGAGAAGTGACGGGATAAAAACCGTTATAATCGGAAGGTATGCTTTCTCTGGAAGGGACAGCGTCCGTCCAGAAAGTCAGTCTCTCTGCACTTTGTTCCCGTTCTTACGGATAAGATTCAAATGCTTCGATTTTCTTTTACTGTGTTAACAGGTCAAAGGCACTAAATTCAAACTCATTTTATTGGAAAATATTTCGTTGCCTTCTGGAAAGCTCACCATCTAACGATCTGTTGAACGCATTGGGGCACAGAACGGACATTCTGATGAGCGATTTTGAGAATTCAACTGTAGTGCCACAGACCAAAAGAATACTCAAGAACTACAATACTGAAGATGCCTATGTAGCACCACTAGTTCTTTTGCAGTTTGGTCAATAGTATCCTTATTCATGCCAGAGAAACCGGTAGAATTCATTTAGAAATGCTATTTGCGACAGCGAAACAGGACAGCTGAACTCCTACCAGCCACTGCTATCTAGTTGTATGTGAGGCTAAGTCTTGAGTAAGAATGGGAGCCACGTTCCATATAAATGCTACTCTGCCAGAAATATTCACTTAAAAACCATTTAGAGTAACATATTTAGTTGCAGTTCGAAGGGTTAGGTTATATCTGTCGAGCTTCAGACTTGATTGTGTGAGTACACGAAGAAACTAATTTAGCCAAGCTGATGGTAGGTTGGGTATTTATAAACTGGTGGTACTTCCGTTTTTTTAAGGAGAGGAAAAACAGCGCCACTTTTCTTTGGATCACGTGCTTCTGTGTGGTCTCTATCACCTACCCAATCAATAAGCTCTATTCGTCCATGTCGATTTGGTTAGTCACGTGGTTGCTTCTACTTCGGGTGGTAGTTCCTTATTTTTCACCCTGCCGATCAATGTTTGATCGACCTGCGAAACGGGAGTCTCAGTCAGCCTGATGTCCCATGCATAAGTATTGATATGCATTTTTAATGTTTTTGCTAACCGTGCTTAGCATCCAATAGAATAGCGATTGCTGAAAAGCAGAATCTGGTCTTTCTTAACTTCGCAGTTATGGTATGGTCTGTACGCAAGTTCAAACAGTTAGGTTGTACGCGACTAGTTCCCATTTCATAAAACGGATTAAACTCAACACTTTACCTGGTATATCAAGATAGCCGTTCTGTTCTAGTTTTCATCATGTCATTTTTTGTTATTAGGACTCCTATGATATGTGCACACACACACACACCGTCGGTCAGGAATCGAATAGATATCATGTGAATCCCATATGTTCCACATTCCTCAGTAGCTGAGTTCAGCCACGACTCAAAACTTGTGCTGCCACACCGCTGCAGTGAGCAACGAACTGTTGCATTCGATTCATTTTATTAGGAAATCAATGTATTGAACGAAACCTAACGGTCTTCAGTCTCACTGTAGCAGTTTTCTGTTTGCGCTGTACAGAATATACGTGCACCACTATGCACGGTAGTGAAGTTGGTTGTGTATACCACTAGAACAGTTTGGGTGTGAAGCAGGAAAACATCAAACTTGATCAGCCTTGAGAAGATCACAGTTTGGACTGAAGTAACAGCACAACCCTATTTCATTTGACTTACTTCCTTATTCTAATTCCCGTGAATTTAAATCTTGAAGAATAACGTTTTCGAGTGTGTCATGCTTTGAAAACGACCACACTGAACGCCCCAAACTAAGCAAACGGAGTAGAGCTTCAGCTCACCTAAGGATACGAAGCACTTTCTTTTTCGTTCCGAAAGTATACCCCGTTTCTTTTGAAACTGAAGAGCTAAGCGACAGATGAACTAATATTTATAACATATAATCATACTCATACATAATTCAGTAATAAGAGCAATAGTAAAACCTCACGCTACTAACGTTGCAATTCAAAATATGATTCGTGATCTGGTTGAAAATGTGCATATTATACGCAGCCAATCATCGAATCTCATCTAGGACCCACAGGGTGACTGCTTCTGTTGCAGTAATTTAGAATGCGTCTATTGATGTACCAATGTGGGGACATTAAAATTATCCTACAATTCAAACAGTAGGCATCTAATTGATATCCACATTTACATTCTGAACGAAAGTATAAGGAAAATAGCATGAAAACTTGTGTGTAAGTGTCATTCCGAGACTTTTTCTGATTAGAATCGCTGTGAACATGGGGAAGCAACTTGGTCCCTTGCATATGCGCACTTTACGAACGTGCCATGTGGACAGCATGCGGTTTTACCTCTGGAATCCACGGTGCCTGCTGAGCGGGCCACCTGAGTCTGCATTGCGCGCCGCTTCCGGTTTTCGTACGAGAAATAGGTAAGCAGCCTTATCAAGGCTAGCAGAAACAAGCAGATAACAAGCGCGATAAACCCATTTAGTATTCTGGATGAATATCTAAAGATGAGAACAAAAGGCGCGAGAAAGCAGGTGAATGTTTGGTGAAAGTTTACTGATAATATATGTCAACTTGTGAAAATATTTCTAAAGTGTGACTAACTCCTAGTCATGTGTGATAGCTAACCTTCAGCAATAACTGACACCAACGGTAAATGGTGGTCTGAGTTTTGACACTTTTATTCACCAAACACTCCGTATGTTCATTCGGTTGGTGACGCAATGTTTGCATGCTTGACCGAGCTCGGTGCTTAGGTCATCCTCCACCACCTGATCATCAAACAGTAAACCTACTTGAGCTACTAATATTTTGACCGGACCTTTGTGTTGACAGTTCCGGTAATTTTGGCTTACACTATTACACAGACCTGATACGTCTTATCTAGCTTAGAATTACCCAAGGCCTCAGAGGTAATTTGTTGAATGAATAAAGCTCTGGTCTACGGGCTGGCCCCTGTTGTATGCTTGTCTGAGTCTGTAGCGTTGAAGCAAAATGCAACATCAGTAACAGGAAAGGAGCGATCCCGAAAATGCGAGTGATGAATCTGTGAACAAATTGTCTTGTCAAAGGTCAGTACAATCAATAAGTCGGTAGCTCTCTTATGTAACGTCTAAGGTTACCTTTAGCTTTCTTTTGTTTGTTTTCTGATTGGCCAGACCAATGGCAGGGCTAATCATTTGATCCCAGGAATGTCTAGGTGCTGCAAAAGATGATGATACGATGGCGATGGACTACGGGAGAAATAACTGTGCGCGACCTCCGAAATAAGGAGTAAAGTCAAATCCGGGATACCACTTAATAAGACACTCAAAAAAATTGTTCAGCTGTAACACCCTCTTGGTACCTAGCTGCCATGCCACTCGAAGGAAGCATAAGGGCTAAGATACTGCCGAGTTGCCCAAACCTAGACAAGAGAACCCGAGATGCAGAGGTCGGGTTTTGAACCACGGACTTTGCAGTCGGTAAGTTCGCGCTCTAACCACTGAGCCATCCCTTTCTTATGAGGCACCCAGCTTAGCGCCGATTACCAGTGTAGTCTGCTGGACTAGAAAATGAGCACTGAAGGGTGACCAAGGAGGTTACCTGTCAGGAAAATTAGATGTACCTGCAAAAAACACATGTGAGGATTAAACTAGCTTAAGACTCAAATGTACTCCAGCTAAAACATTTGTCCATAATATTCACCTGTTGAATACGCAGTTTTCAAGTACGATATAGCATTGATGTAAATTCAGATAACTGAGTCAAATGATGAACTGTACGAAAAGCAGAGCCGGTAGTGGACTGTCTTGAGATTCATTGAATTTTCGCGTAGGTAGTGAGTTAATAAACCTAAAGGTGAAGTGATGTGAGACTGAACAATACACCTCCCGCAAAAACCATCACATGCATCAACAAAGTTGTCCAGCGGGTTACAAGCGTCTGTGGCGCTACCTGACTGGGAAGTCCTGACAAGCGGGCCAATCAATCGTCACAACCAGGACAGTTACTGGGTCGTCGTATCGATGATCTGTCGGGTACTAATCACATCGCTCAAGTGAGAACACGTTCACCCGTTCAGACGTGAGAATTCAGATGCGTCCAACGTGCGCTGGTGGAATAGCGGTAACACGTTCGCGTCGCATGTCAGTTGTTTGGAGTTCAAACCCCGGCACGGCCATTGGATATGCACTGCTGATGAGCTCTAACAAGAGCGAAACTCGAGTCCAGTGCTTCCCCCCCTTTGGTGTGGATTCACATGAATAATTGCGCCAGGACAGGAGGGCGACTGTTCAAAACGAGAGTGATGTGAGACTGAACAAAACCTAAAGGTCTACATGGGAAAATCGGATCCGCCTACTGGCGCAGACGGTGACATTCTTTGGAAGTGCACCAAAGTTTAGTGGTAAATGTGGGCGTTCAAATAATGGATCTCCATGGAGCGTTAGTTACTGCGGCTTTCTGTCACTTCTTGGTATCCTGCACCAGTCCGATAAACCAGAACTATCCTCGCCTAGTGCATCAGGTATTTCTCCCGGTAGATGAGGACTGCCCGCATTACCGTCTATCCTACCGGTCATATTAGGATTCACTACATTGGCATAAGCAGGGCGTGTCACCACCAAGACAGCTTTAACCTGCATCCAATCACGCATTTTAATTAGCTGTAAATGACCTAAAGAAAGCTAAAAAACTTTGGTCGTGATTGGCCATCTGAAGAGAATGTGTGTTCATCACACGTACCTAGTCATCCTAGTCCGATCGAACGGTCGATAACTAAGTACAACTCACAACAGTGGACGCTCATGATACCAATAAAATTTGGAAGTAACTCTCAATGTTCTCAAGATCGCAATAAAGACAGAGTAGCTTAACTGCTTGTCTTTGGACGGTTTTCCGAAGAAGTTGTTCTAAGAGTTGGACAAGTTTCAACAGGCTGTTTCTAGAGTCCTCTGAAAGTATATATTTTCTTTCACCCGGCAGTCCCATGGACTGAATCAACGCTAATTTGTTGAACATTGGACTCTGTGTCAATCGATCTATGCAACTCTTTCACCCAATATAAACTGTTTCATCATTTACCAAGGAAGATGTACGTTTAAATATCAGCTAATCATCAAGCTAGCAGCCTTCATGACCTATCGAAGCCCTCACCAACCGTAAAATACACAATAATGTCTATTCGTGACCATTAAGTTGCTACAAGCGCTTCTACATCGTCCATGTATGAAGGCTAGATGGTGTACTTGTGAATGATCCGCAGGTATCGGGACTGTATTTCATGTAATCCGTCGTGGTATATTTTACACATTTTCACCAGCCCCATTTCGTTTCATATGAGAGCAGTTTATCTGACACTGTACAGTAGTTACGACGACAGGCTTGTTGTTACTTGTACAGGACCTTCGATACGGCGTGCATGCTACCACGTCTGAGCAAATCGCAAGACATGTTCATCTTCACCGGTCGAGATGGCCTATTTCACGCACTTATATTCGGTATCTTCGGGTGACGGCTAGCTTATATAAACTAAACAACTTCAGATGAAGTGGCAGAGTGATCTAATTAATTTTGGTGTAGGAGCCAAAGTATATTGTCGGCTAGGTGCTTGAAAGGATCACTTTCTTGTACCTGTGGAATCATGCTGTACAAATAGGAATTCCGACTAAAACCCCTCCCTGTGGTCCTGGATCCAGACTTTCTGTACTCGAACTTGAAGATCCAGACGGCCACCCTGCCACAGTGATCTGACGAGCTCCAATCAGGGTAAGTTCATGTTCCAGACCTGACTATAGTTCAGGCTTTACGATTTGTTGTGACTTTTTTCTTGGTTTACGCCCAGTTCAAACGCTAAAACCCAATGCGGCAGCAGTCCAAAGTTATGCATATTAGTGGTGGTAGTCATTCTGAGTCCATTTGTCGAACGGCTTCATAGCATTCCGATCATACCACAAGAGTGTAAACATACGCTGGGCGTTGTTACGAAGGGTCTCCGGATGGTGTATTGGTTCTTTTGTAATCTCATTAAACGAAGCAATAAAAATTTGATATGATGCTGACGTACAGCCGTCTTCGAGCTCGGGGTGGTTTGTATCAATCAGCCATGAATAATATGCTCGTTGAGTGTAAAGTGCTACTGGAAACACCCCAGATTGATGACAGGTCCATAATCTTGATAAATTCAGAAGAGTTCGTCGTCTATAGGGAGAGCCTCCGCGTGAGGTTGAAAAACCGTAACTTCCTGTAGGATCTGGCACTCTACAGAGATGCATAAGGAACAGCTATCCAGGTAGGTGTGAGAACGTTTTGGATGCGATTCTCCCCAAAGCTGAAAAACAAACGAGTCATTCGGACATATGGACACTTTTGCCTCGTTATGGTCGTTTCTGTGGGTCGCCACCGGTTCTAGTGCCTGACATGACCTTCTGGAACCCAAATAAGCCTGTTTCATTCCCTAATGACTACAGGTCCGATATTTTTATCCTAAGTATGATTAGATCACTAACCGCAGGGTCAATGGAATACCACCAGGTTATTCACTACCACTTTAACCATGTGTTACTGGGCCGATCTCCGCCATACTCGCATCGTGCGCTACTAGGGAGGTGCGGTATTATCCTGACACACAAAGAAATCGATGGATGCCGTCGGTACGTGGATGATAAACAGGTAACTAGTGCAGGTGCCTATTGTTACGCCGGCTGAAGGCTTGCGACGGGCGACTGTACGTCCATTAGCCGACCTTATTCTAATGGGCTTTTATTGGTCCAAAGAATTGCACATTGCATTGCATTCAGCTCATCCCAAACCATCCGCAGCTTCCCGCTATGCACAGTTTTCTAGTGGTTTGACTGTTTCTGACCGGTAAATACGATTAGGATACCAGCCATTCATGTGTGACGACAGCTGGGTGTAGAACGATTTGAAAGTCTGCAACGTGATAGTGGACTGTAATTAAGTAGGTTTTACTACATTTATAAGTAAATGGAGCCAACTGCAAATGAAACCTGAGTTTACAAGTAAATACAGCAGCTCAACCTGTAATGGTCTTAACCGGTTCTAGTGTGCTCTCATGATAGAAAATGTGATTCAAAAACACACTATTCCCAAAAATTTACCTCATTGCCGCTGAACCGTGTAGCAGAAGACGCTCCTCCGCAAAAACATCAATACCAAAAGTCAAATAGTAACGTGAGTAAATCGATGCATTGAGTGGATCTGGTGCCAACGCGAAACATTCGTAGATGCCCGAGAATTGAACACCTCTAGGTATGGCACTGCGGTTGATCACCAGTGTCATTTCTTCCCAGTTCTCTGACCAACCTTCTACCGAGCTGTAGGTTGTGATTTCATAGTTCAATAAATTATCTGGCAAAATCCATCTGTGATCAACTATCACATCCCTTTTACAAAAGGGATAAGCGTATGGTACGCTGCAAGGTACACTAATAATATCCTCGAAATTTCCAGACATCACAAACCAGGATGAAGTTGGCGCATCCGGGTTCGGGCAGTGTGGGTCGGTTGAAACGGCCCACATTAAGCAACCGAATAGAATGTATGTGTTCAAAAGGAAGCGTTGTTGGACAGCTTCAATGACCTTCCAGATATTCTCCATTTTCTAGAAAAAAAATAATGAGATGTGATCAGTTCTCCCTGTAGTGCGTACACATTGAATCTACGTGTGTTTATGTCAAACCATTTTCCTCTGGTGTCTGCCATCTCCCGCATGTTGAGAATAGGCTTTTGTAATATGTTTCCAGCAATAAAAATGCTCGCCAAAAACACCGTTTGTGCCTTCGGGCGTGCGCCTTCAAGTAAGCCTGTTTTGATCCATATTCTCATTCTAGGAAGCGACCTTTTTGCCTGGGTTTTACCAATGCTAAGAAAAGCTACGCTGTACGAGAGGGCGCCTATGCAACCTGATGTCACCAGTGTACCGTCAGCAGACATTTGTAATGACTTCTCCCTTTGATCAACTCCTCACTCCATATGCTGAGCAAATCCTGATAAAACGTGACGAAATGTCGGGTTAAAATAAAACTGTCGTATTTCCCTCACAAGTTTAGTCGTACTCAAGTCTGTTGAGCCACATATCTGGATCGTATTTTATTGTCCAATTTTTCTAGCAGAGGAGTCTTGAAAATCGGTACTTCAGCGATCTGACAGCTCCTAGTGAACAGTGTTGCTCAAATTAGTGAAAATAAACTACCAAGAAATTTCGGTCTCAGGAATTAGCACCCTCATATTCGCAGTTTTTGAACATAAGCAGTAACCTCCCGAGTATTTTGATAAAGCACGTTTATGTCCGCAGATTTCAAACAATTATCGAGTGAACAATGTTTTGTCCAGTCATTTCACACTTCACAATTCTAGGTACAAGTAACGGTAACTAGTTCCAAAGTCGTTCCTCAAGAACAGACAGAATAAAACCAATTATGGTGACCAGTCTAGCTGACACTAAAAGCGGGCTTTGTGTTTACTCTGTCTAGCAAACAGAAGAGTCCTAAAACGATGTGAGATTTTTGTGAGTTTTTTTGTTTGAGCAAAACGTGTCAGAAGGTTTGGCCCTATGCTGGTTCACATTAGGGTGTATCGGTACAAGTCGAATAAAAAGGTCAAAATGCCTGCAATTAATCAAAGGTTTTGGAAAGCCTTTGTGGAGAGAATGAGTTCCTGTCATAGTGCTTTGGTTAAAACCCATTAGGAGTGTTTGCAGAATCAAGAAATGACGGAGAGAATTGGGGATATCGTTGTGTGTTTGAACGAATGCTTTAATTTTATCACAGTAGGTGCCTGGATAGTCACATCAGTGTGCGGTCAAGTGCTCAGCTTGGTACACACAAGTAGGTGAAGACAACTGTTAACCAAGTTATACGATTCAGGTTTTCGATAAACTCCTCACCCCTCATGTTGCCTTTTCAAGCCCTAAGTAGACTTTCTGATAGTCTGGCTCCCTCCATCTATTAGAAACCCTGAAAGTCCTCGAGCGGCTGGAAAACCGAACTCCTCCGTTTTTTGAACTCTAAAAAACCCACAACCAGACCACCTTGCCAGTTATTTGAGCCAGCTTGACATCGGTAGTTCAAGTTACCATTCTCAAGCGATGTGGGCCTTTGTTTGAGGCGCCAATTCCAACACTTAGAAAGACTGGCCACATAACTTGTTTGCAATCGCTCAGTGAACAGTGAATTACTTCGGCTTGGAAACTCACCGAGTAGTTCAATGTCGGAACTGAAGGACATGCTACATGTGACGTGACTGCTTCCTGAAAAAAAAAGACAGAAAAGGCATACACGGCACGGTGCATGCCTTGAAGAACACGAGCCGTTCAGTCGTCCTCCAAAAAACCCAGTGTATCTGTTACATGGACTTACACAAGCACGCTATTTAGACGCATACAAAAGTGAACGTAAATGTTTGAATTTTTTTATCGTTTCGTCCGTTTGAATTACCAAGTTTGCGTGGCTAAGACAAAGGGGTTAGTCTTTGACTTGGCATGAGATCCTGGGGAAGGTAAATTCTAAAAGCAGTTAGATTCGGGTAATCCATTTTTGAAGCTGATCTCAAGAAGCAGACTTAAACAGTTAGCTAGCCAGGCAAAAACAGTCTAAATGAGGGACAGTATGAAAGACAACAAGCATTTGACTCAGACATGAACGCAGCAGAACAATGTCCTGCATCCTGTCTAAACCCGATAAAGAGGCTGGTGGAAGTCATTTTATCACTTGAGGATTTACTTCCTGAAGAGAATCGATTTTGGTGTGCCCGTTCATTAGTAACACGGAAGGAACTGATCCGCATTCCTCTCATGCCAGTTGCCAAAACGACTCAAAACGGACCTGAAAATCAAATGGTCGCGTATGACTCAGTAAGACCACTGTCGAACTTCTACGTCACTTCCTTCATCAAGAGCGAGCATATGCTGCGGAAGACTTTATGATGCATATTATTGATAACTTCGATTGCAACTTGATTGTCTAGCTAGTTCTGAAATGCAGGATGACTGCTTATTTTGCAAGTCAAGTCCTGGACTGATCAGCGGACAAAAAGATAGAATGACTACTTATGGGCCTTTTTACGTTCATAATTTCTGTCACTGTCAGGAGGTGCATATTTGCCGCACTACGGACTCATGCGCCTTGGACTGACCCGACGGCGATAACCGCTGTCTTCAAACAAATGGCAATCCCACAGAGCAATTACAGATGCAGATTTTCACGGTTTGCACACGAATATTCGAAGACTTACTAGGTGGATTTGCAACGTATTCTACTGCTGAGTAAAGACGGAAGAGTCCAGGACAATCTGATTTAGATTGCAGGGATTAGTGCAGTGTTGATTCAATGTCCCTCCGGGAGAAATTTTGAAATAAGGTAATTTTTGGATGGCTGGAAAATATCTTATTCGAAACGTACTTTTGAAAAATACCATATGTATTAACTGTGACCCTTATCAGTCAGTTTATTGTTTAGTTTGGATTTTATGCTGTCACATCCCCTCACTTTTCACATAATCTTTTGCAATCCTGTTTTCTATACAACTCATACCAAATGGATCGCCACTGGAACCGTTCCCTGCACATTCCAGCCAGCACAGTCCTCATTATCATCTTCACAGAAAGTTTTTGGAATCAACCCCACAACCTTACAGTTGAAGTACTCAAATACTTTTGTTTTGATGTTGTAGCTTGTGATACGGCATAAGTCTAGTTTTTCGAGCCCTTGGATGAAATTCGGCTAACGGTCTTTAGTGCCATGGTGAACAAACCACTGACTGGTTTGATTGTACATAACCGCAATTTCAATGACAGCCCTAACGCATATCGTGAGAGACAATGCGGCAAAATGAGACTCTAGAATAAAGTTTAAATCAAGGGCTTTCATAAAGCTGCCTGAAAAAGGAAGCGACAAGAATGTAATAATTACTCGGAACGTCTTGCCAAAACGCACAGAAAGTTTATCGATTTGGGCCTGTTAGCCCATTCCTCACCTAATACGGCTTGGCTGGGTTGCGATAGATCGTTGTGAATTACCTTTAACATCAAGGTTGCGCAATCTTTGATCGTGTTTGTCATCTTGTCCACGATCGTATACCCAGAGTTTGTCACGTGCATTAGGTTGCCTCAAGATATCTGACTACATTCTCTATTGAATCACGAAGGTCGACCCTTGTATGTTTACATCACGTTGTCATCTTGTCCACGATCGTATACCCAGGGTTTGTCATGTGCATTAGGTTGCCTCAAGATATCTGGCTACATTCTCTATTGAATCACGAAGGTTGACCCTTGTATGTTTACATCACGTGAAAAAACACTCCATAATTTAGCCAACTTCTGATGTACTTTCCTAGCGGATGTTTCTTGTGAAGCAGCTCGGTGGTCAGTATTTTGAAACGGATAATACTAGTCTACTTAATGAGGCTGTCTGATCGCGGAGCTTGGCACGGTTTCGTTAGCTATCAATAACAATCAAATGTCTGATCTGCCAGTGTCAGTGAACCGAGAGGGGGGTGGATGGATGCTATCAGTTAAGAGTGCATTTGCACGTAGATATTCCTTGTGGTTTCAATGATTGGAATTGAGGTAATTCTCGGCTAAATCATCTTTACTTTGTTTGAACCCTGCGAAAATCGTAACCGGGACAGCTGGAGCATCTGACTCGGTCGGGATAAGGTAGACAAGATTCATCAGGCAGAAACTCCTCTGTGAAAATGTGTTTACTTGTTCTCCTTTGGCTGTCAAATACGTTTTACATAACACCGAGAATTTGCTATGCAACTGTGTAAGAGTATGCTTTGGGACAAAGCAGTTAGGTTGTTCCAAAAAATACTAATTGGTCCAATTTGAGGCGTTTCAGCGTTAAGTGACACCTTCTAGGCACCTTGCAGATACCTAGTGAACTCACTGAATAAAGTGGTTGCCAGCACTGATTTGGTAAAGACTGAACGTTCAGAGAGTGGAGGAGAGAATATTACGTTGAGGATAACTGGCACTTAGACAAGTATTAGCAGTCCCTCTACAAGGAAGCAGTTAATAAACAGGATATAACCGGTATCTTCACGTACTACTTTGAAGCCACACTGATCATCGTTATAAACAGCTTGCAGTAGCATGTGATATTTCAGGTGTGGATTTGTGAAGAAAGTTGGCTCAGTTGTTTGACAAGACTTTCGCGAGCGGATTACTCACAAAGAAATGTGAATTAGGATATTTAGTATGCCCTAAGCGGCGCATTGAGCAGCGCGGGTGTGAAGCTTGTTTGTTCTCATGAGATCTCACGCGTTCCCTACCCTTCGAAATTTGTCTACTATCCTCCAAAGTCCCTAACTGTACTAACCAGACATAAGAAAGTAAACAGTTGCTGTGTTTATATTAATCTTAGTGATTCAGTTAGAATACGTTGACAGAGGTGCACCATCTCGACCCTATGGGAGACACTAAAGTAAGCATGTCTCATAATGGACAATGCCTCACTTCCCCCTACTCATCATTCAACCCAATTCACTGTCAGCTTCGACAGGTGAGGTATTCAGGTTGACCATACTTGTCTATCTTGAGAGAGTGCTGGTATTGCCTGCCTATATTAGTCTGTGAAACACTCATTGGCTCATCCGATAACAAACTGAACTGCTTGGATCTTCCGGATCTGCCATTCTGCCTTTGGGCGCATCGAACAGCAGGTTTTCTTCCGTAAAATGTGCGTCTTTGTGCCTGCAAATGCCCGGTGGTACTGCCATTTGACCTGAGGCACAGGTCAATCACAGAAAGGTCGAAGGAATGCTTATAGGTGTATACCCCCAATTACACATCCATCTCTGCAACACTAAAACGATTTTGGATGGAAATGAACATAAAGGAGTTGACTCTCTCCTATTGCTTGCTAGAGAGTCCGTTGATCGAGCCTGTAACAGAGACAAATGTACCAATTTGTCCGTTCCATCAACACTAGTCAGGCAAGTAACCAGCAATAATTAAAATATTGGTACTCTTCGTTCGTTTGAATGATACAGTAAGAAGCCAAAAGCTAAATGATATCAACGCTTCAGTCAGATTAATAAAAAACACTAATTTTCCGTTATAAATATGAGTAAACGGCAATAAAGTGGTGAAAGCGAGCTTAATCGGGTCCGGTCCTTAACTTCAAGTCAAACTGATAGATTGTGTCACAAGGTGCACAAGCTTGCTTGTACTAATTACTGAACACCTCACTGTTTTATCCGTTTAAGGATATAACATAACCATAGGTGTAAAGAAAGGAAACATTAGTTTGACAAGTGTTGAATAACTGTGACTCTTAGCGTCAGCTAAAACAATGAATAACCACTGGTTATTCAGATTTCAGCCTTCAATCTAGAATTACACAAGGTGCCAAAGCGTAAACTTATTCCAAACTTATATGAAAATATGGATGAAGACTTTAAGTGACTGTCGGTAGTGTGGCGAGACTTGGGATTTTTGTAGAGATTTTGTCCAGTAAGCTATGTTGATAAGCCGAGAAGCACTGTACAGCTGTTTCATCCTTATTGGGAATCATCAGCAGTGCGCATCTCACGAAGCCCCAAAGAGTCTCGAACCCGCGACTGTGAGACTCTGCGGAGTTTCGTGAGATGCGAACTGCTGATGATTCCCGATAAGGATGAAACTGTTGTGCAGTGCTGCTCCGCTTATCAGCAAAGCTTGGCTTCGCTTACAGGATGAAATCTCCACTTTAAGTGAGTGTATCGCGTAGTGATTCCTCGGTTTCATAATTTATTCGAAGTTTTATCATTTTGGTGTAATAACGCAAGTTCTTCTGACATTTATCCTGCTGCAAATCAAAATGGTATGAAGCCAGAAAAAATCTTATTTCACTTGGGAGTTAGACGCAGTTTTACTCACTATTGTGCTGGCAACTAACTTCTAGTTTCACTTAAATCAATAGAAGTAGCGGCTCTCGTCACAGCCAATTACAACCATTTATCAAACACCTGGTGGCTGTTGAATGGTGCGACCAATAGTGCGCTCATGAAGTATCATTAGAATTTCGCGAAAAACATCCATTTGCACACTTCTCTGGCTTTAACGGGGGACTCACTCGAGTCCGAGCCGAACTGCTCTGTTACGACATTCTTCAACTGAACGTGCCCCACAAACCTCCTGTCATATTTTAGCTGGGAGGACTTTTTCGAGATATTGCAGTACAATCTCTTGAAAGAATACTACTGATAGGCAAGTTGCGTCAACCTCATGAGCTCCAAAGAAGGGTGGAACTGGTTGTTGTCCACAATCAGTCTTCCCTCAAAAAATACTACTAGAGCTGTTCCGTTTGCCATGGAGGTCAACGCCGGCTAGCAGCAAGTACAATAACATACACACAACACTACTCAACGCATAACCACCAGACCATCGCTACACTCCACCACACTCCTCACAACACGCCGATGATGCTACCTCGATTGGTGATGAAATGCTTGCAATCAAGTTGCCCAGTTAAACGAAAAAGCCAATGACCATCCGCAACGTTGCTTAAAAGTACAGAGATCGACAATGTTTAGAATTTACTACACCTCATGGCACACACAGGAGCTAAAGGAGAGGCATGAAAGTATAAAGAAGTGCTGTCCCAATTTAGTGTTGGTTACATAAAAAACTACAGAAGTCCACATTATGGATCTTATTGTGCGACGCGTACACAATCTGGTATGAATTGAAACACATCTATAAACGGAAGATATATAATATTTTCCTTGAAATAATTTGGCCATTTTCCAAAAGAGATTAACTGCATCATTATTCCAACCGCCCTGATCTTGGAGCCTGATGTGACCTTGACCATGAAGGCCGTCCAACTCAAACGGCTTAGACTAATCAGAGAACTTGCATGACACACACGCGGCTTCGCTCTTCGGGGTTGTGTTGGTGTTTCTATGATGCAGATAAAACGGTTAAGTAATCCACCTATTAGGACTTTGGATCCTTTTTTTTTCGGTTCCTGAAAGGAGTGCCATAGGAGCTACGCTCTTCCGGTGACAAAATGTAATGNAGGAGTGCCATGGGAGCTACGCTCTTCCGGTGACAAAATGTAATGATACTGTGAGTTTCCACAACCGGAATCTATTTAATTCTTTACGGGGGCATAAACCTGGACACACACCCAACCCAGATTTCATTCCCACAGAGGGTGTCTTAGTGACACAGGCGAGGTTATTTGACGATAACGTATTACTATTTCGTAGGCTTCGAAAACTGAGTTCCGCTATCTTTGCTCTTCCTACCCAAGCAGTTTTTTAGTTATGGAATCTTTTCTTGCCATTTCGGCGCAATGCATGTCATTTCGGCAAAGTCTTACTTCGATACAGACAATATGTTCAACATAATACTGGGTTCAATGATCACCAAGAAAAAACTTCACCAAAGAGAGTAACAGGGTACATCAGAAATCGTAGAAAAGTCGGATACTCTGCGTGCTCCATTATCAATGTAGCCTATCCGCATTTGACGTTTTAACTTCTAGTTTTCCCCACGGATTTTCGACAGATCACCGCTTACTTTCGCGGAAAAACGGCCGGTCAAATTGAGAGGTGGAATTAAAGATGGCATGTAAATGATATCTTGCTCACGGGTGATGCTGGGAGTCTTGGAGCAAACTTGGAGGTCCAAAGTTTATTCACCTTAACTCCGGATTTTCCTATTGAGCCAAACAGAAAGCAGTCCATCACTTCTTTTCAGACATTCCGATTTCAAAGTGGTTTGTATTGGTATCTTCCAAAACAGGATCGCTGAATGGATTAGTTTGTCGTGGGATAAACGAAAATGGGTGGCGCTTTTGCATCAACATGCAAGCGCGGATCCTGATGAAATCCCTTTGGACACGAACTTAAATCGAGTACCCTGGACCATTTAAAATGACGACTATAGTGTATCAAGTAAGTGCTAATCAACTCCTAGGATAGCCAAATTAAACCGTAAAAATGCCTGTAGCGAACTAGGTTATCTTCGTAGGTTGACCACCCAAACATCCTGCGAATGACTGAAGCATAGCGCTGAGAGCAGCACTCGGTCACATTCACATGTCAGTTCTTCTATTCAGACTAATTGGGGAGTTAACATCTAAAACCCATCTAAAAATATAATCCAGCTATCTGTTTCTTGTAGTGTTTATAAGTTCCCACAGCCGCCGTGCTAATAACCGGATTATTTCAGCATAGGCAGAAGCAAATGTTCAGAATGACAGAAGGACAAATATACAATATACACAATTCCGATGTCGCCAATCACAAAACCAAATCCCAGCCAAATTCACATCGTTCACCGATCGCCAAAACGGAAGCCAGCCCTTCGCTCTCTTTGAAGCTCTGCTCACCTAGGAACATTCGATGATCATGTGCCTACCCTGGAGTTGACTTCCCCCAGCACACGAGTGTCACGTACCGGATTTTGCAGTCTTTGCTGTCTATGCACATGACTTTGAACAAAAACTCGATCTAAGTCTAAGGCTAACTGAATTAAATTATGTCCCGGAATGCATCGATGGTGTTATCCGGCAAATCTTCGTTGCAAAGGACTACATCTCTTTCAAGGAGGTCAGTGCAAAAAAAGGATTTTGGTCGGTCCCATGGGAAGTTTATTCAGCTGATAGTCACGGTGACACAAAGGGTCTTGTTGAAGCAGTTACAAATAATACGAAGAGATTTGTGAGACCAAATATGAATGCATAATTTTGCCTAAAAACATAACGACAAAAGTGAGTGAAAAGAGGAACCAAAAGCTTATAGGCTATCTTTACTGCCTAGTGAAGACGGTAAAAGACAACGATAAGCAAAAAAGCTTCAGTGAGATTTGTGTCTTTAGATCAACCTACTTCCAAGGCAGACGCTGTTTGCGAAAATGTTTGGGAATTTACTGCAGAAAATGCTGTATCTAGCTATATTTTGCTTGACTCACTTGAAGTCGATAAAAATCTCCCGATAGTCCATTACAAAGCAGCATTTCTTAATTCATAGCATGTAAACCCAGACCCCTAATTCTGACCAATCTTGTATTCTGCTCTAACACCACTTTTGTTTATGTTTAGTGGTTTTTTAACACCGGGTTCTTTTAGTGCCAAGTAATTACAATTTGGCTCTCAGATGCAATTGAAGATTGATAGGAATTAGGGAACTAGGCCTGTCCAAAGAGTTTAAAAAGGACAAAACCGACAGTGATTCGTCCAGAGTTTGCAGCCTTAGGAAAACTTCATGTGGAAGGAAACATTCTGACACATGAATATCGTTCCGGCTCATTTGAATTTAAGTTCAGTTTCCCGTTACCATCAGATTTCTTTTGGTTTGTTGACGTAGTCCTCAATACGGACAGCTCATGGCAAAATAACTAAAAACATACATGTACACAATATCTAGATGATCGCGAGAAATGCACATCAACCCAACACTTGAACAGGTTGAATTTGGAAGAAGTTAGTCATTTGGGCGTCTTTGGCAACCACACTAACCGACAAGAGCCGTTAACTGACACTCAACACTGATCTAGTGTGACATCTGGAGAAGACTTACTGATTGACTCTCCGTCTGTCTTATAACCTGGCCAATTTGGTGACCAACTTACTTGGCCAGATGAAGCTTTCGTGTCAAAAGGGGAACAGTGCCCAGTTAAAAACTACCGATTGTTAACCAAGCCCTTCTGAAACCAGAGGATCAAAACATTTTTTTCTGAAATGGGGTATTGGAACCTGGCTAGGATATTAGTTTTGCCCAGTTAAAAACTACCGATTGTTAACCGAGCCCTTCCGAAACCAGAGGATCAGAGCATTTTTTTCTGAAATGGGGTATTGAAACCTGGCTAGGATATTAGAGGCTAGATAGATGGGTGACAAAGTCTAAATGCTAATGTACAGAGGCAAAAAGTGCCAGCTGTCTAGTGGTTGTGGGACAAAGCTAGGAGTTCCACATCCTAAAGGTGAGAAAAATGTCATCAGTCAAAGAGATGTGCAAGTGTGGCGAATAGAAACGTCTTGCCTACTAAAGTTGAGACGGGTGAGGTGAGGAATAGTGGTGAGTCCAATCTAGAGAGGAATAGCTTGCGAGGGAAACCAAAGAGATGGATACATGAAACCAGGTGGATAGGTAGGGCCTTGTCACAGTCAAATGCTCTTGTAAAGTTAGTCTTCAAAGCTGTGATAGCTACAGAACTATCTTTGCATAACCGGCGGGTATCACTTCGCCGGTAGAGGTAAAATGATAGGTAACATAAGTTTGCTGCAAAGGCCTCGATAGAGGAGGAGATAAGCCATAATGAGAAACTGACTTGGAGAGGCAAAGTAGTGGAGGAGAGTGCAGATAGTTAAAGGACTCTTGCAGCAGCGCTATGGACTATGAATAGGGCTGCCACCCGAAAAACTCTCAGTCTATTCGATCATTTTGTGGTGAGTAAAGGACTCTTGCAGCAGCGCTATGGACTCACTTGAATAGGGCTGCCACCCGAAAAACTCTTAGTCTATTCGATCAGTTTGTGGTGAAAAACATGGGGAACCCCCGTTTGCAGCACAAAATCAAATGCCTTCGAACTATCAGAATAAATCACCAAGTGACCTGGGAGTGGATAACAAACCAAAAGGTCACGAGTGAAAATCTGGCTTCCGACCAGTTTATGGTGACCGCCCAGGAGGGCACAGTCTTCATGACCTTAAAGTTGTCTGGAAACCATAAACTGTATGGCTCTGCCTAGAATGTAGTAATATTTGAGATTAGAGGGATGCCATGTTGGGAAGCGATAAGGGCGTTAGATATTCCCGGAGGTCAGAAAAATGCCTGAAGAAAGAGAAACACACAAAAAGTTTACGGATGACTGAAACATATTCCAGGCAATTCTTAGAAGCAAAACTGGAAGAGGGTGTCATAAATACCAGATGTATAAATTTGTCAGAATCTGACAGAAAAAAAGAAACATTCTGTTAATTTGAAAGTGAATGGAGATATGTCGGTGGCGGAAGACAAAGAGATGAGAGTATTAGTAGTGTGGAGAGTGCTTGAGGGAAAATTCTATCCTGAGAGATTTCTTCAGAACCTAATGTTTGGAAGAAGAGTAGAAGTAGGAGGTTAATTGCTTCGATCAGGACTTAGAATGACCAATTTTCGGTTGTTGTCTTATATAGCTAATGGGCCCACTGGTTGCCGGACTAGTTTGTCTAAACATCTCGAAATAAGCATGTGGGAGGAAGGATATTATATGAAATCATTCCATCATATTTCACCATCTACCGTCACCACAATGGGTCTGTCAGAAGAAGCATGTGAGGATAAACCATATGCATGGAACAAATATGGCAAGAGTGCAAAAGCGGAATAAAAACGGAAAATTCAGAGGTGCGTTAGAGTTTGCTCAATGAACGGGAAACCACTGAGAATGGTCTAGGGGATTCAGATGAAAATGTCAATAAAATTTGGAATAGTTCTACATTTTTATTCTCCGGGGAAAAGCCTATCCTTTGTTTTACAGACGCCATAGTCATCAGGTCACCGAGAC